>NW_026701732.1:0-185215 GCF_030435755.1 Ochotona princeps
ACATGCCACCAACTCCACATTCACAGGCAACTTCAGTGCCACAGCCGCTTTCAGATGGCCCTCAATGCAAAGGCTCTAGACGCAAATATTGGTGTGAGAGCTAATTCAATCAAGGAAACACTGCATGTTGGTGAAGGGCATATTGAAGAAGGATCACCCAAGTGGTCCTTGTGCGAGAACAACTCCATTTGGCTCACTAACTTCACACACCATCAGGCTTCCAAGCAGCTCTCAAGGAAACTCAGTTTTCACACTCTATGCTTAGAGCCCTTTGTGTGCATTATCTAGGAATGAATCTAGCAGAGCATCCCACACAAACGAATGCTCCACATGCGGGTTTCACATGCCACCAACTCCACATTCACAGGCAAATTCAGTGCCACAGCCGTTTTCAGATAGCCCTCAATGCAAAGGCTCTAGACGCAAATATTGGTGTGAGAGCTAATTCAATCAAGGAAACACTGCATGTTGGTGAAGGGCATATTGAAGAAGGATCAGCCGAGTGGTTCTTGTGGGAGAACAACTCCATTTGGCTCACTAACTTCACACACCATCAGGCTTCCAAGCAGCTCTCAAGGAAACTCAGTTTTCACACTCTATGCTTAGTGCCCTTTGAGTGCCTAGGACTGAAATGAAGCTTGGTGAGCATCCCACACAAACGAATGCTCCACATGCGGGTTTCACATGCCACCAACTCCACATTCACGGGCAACTTCAGCGCCACAGTCGCTTTCAGATAGCCCTCAATGCAAAGGCTCTAGACGCAAATATTGGTGTGAGAGCTAATTCAATCAAGGAAACACTGCATGTTGGTGAAGGGCATATTGAAGAAGGATCAGCCGAATGGTTCTTGTGGGAGAACAACTCCATTTGGCTCACTAACTTCACACACCATCAGGTTTCCAAGCAGCTCTCAAGGAAACTCAGTTTTCACACTCTATGCTTAGTGCCCTTTGTGTGCCTAGGACTGAAATGAAGCTTGCTGAGCATCCCACACAAACGAATGCTCCACATGCGGGTTTCACATGCCACCAACTCCACATTCACAGGCAACTTCAGCGCCACAGCCACTTTCTGATAGCCCTCAATGCAAAGGCTCTAGACGCAAATATTGGTGTGAGAGCTACTTCAATCAAGGAAACACTGCATGTTGGTGAAGGGCATATTGAAGAAGGATTAGCCGAGTGGTTCTTGTGGGAGAACAACTCCATTTGGCTCACTAACTTCACACACCATCAGGCTTCCAATCAGCTCTCAAGGAAACTCAGTTTTCACACTCTATGATTAGTGCCCTTTGAGTGCCTAGGACTGAAATGAAGCTTGGTGAGCATCCCACACAAACGAATGCTCCACATGCGGGTTTCACATGCCACCAACTCCACATTCTCAGGCAACTTCAGCGCCACAGCCATTTTCAGATAGCCCTCAATGCAAAGGCTCTAGACGCAAATATTGGTGTGAGAGCTAATTCAATCAAGGAAACACTGCATGTTGGTGAAGGGCATATTGAAGAAGGATCAGCCGAGTGGTTCTTGTGGGAGAACAACTCCATTTGGCTCACTAACTTCACACACCATCAGGCTTCCAAGCAGCTCTCAAGGAAACTCAGTTTTCACACTCTATGCTTAGTGCCCTTTGAGTGCATTATCTAGGAATGAATCTAGTAGAGCATCCCACACAAACGAAAGCTTCACACGCGGGTTCCACATGCCACCAACTCCACATTCACAGGCAACTTCAGCGGCACAGCCATTTGCAGATAGCCCTCAATGCAAAGGCTCTAGACGCAAATATTGGTGTGAGAGCTAATTCAATCAAGGAAACACTGCATGTTGGTGAAGGGCATATTGAAGAACAATCAACCAAGTGGTTCTTATGGGAGAACAACTCCATTTGGCTCACTAACTTCACACACCATCAGGCTTCCAAGCAGCTCTCAAGGAAACTCAGTTTTCACACTCTATGCTTAGTGCCCTTTGAGTGCATTATCTAGGATTGAATCTTGTAGAGCATCCCACACAAACGAATGCTCCACATGCGGGTTTCACATGCCACCAACTCCACATTCTCAGGCAACTTCAGCGCCACAGCCGTTTTCAGATAGCCCTCAATGCAAAGGCTCTAGACGCAAATATTGGTGTGAGAGCTAATTCAATCAAGGAAACACTTCATGTTGGTGAAGGGAATATTGAGGAAGGATCAACCAAGTGGTCCTTGGGGGAGAACAACTCCATTTGGCTCACTAACTTCACACACCATCAGGCTTCCAAGCAGCTCTCAAGGAAACTCAGTTTTCACACTCTATGCTTAGTGCCCTTTGTGTGCCTTGGATTGAAATGAAGCTTGGTGAGCATCCCACACAAACGAATGCTCCACATGCGGGTTTCACATGCCACCAACTCCACATTCTCAGGCAACTTCAGTGCCACAGCCATTTTCAGATAGCCCTCAATGCAAAGCCTCTAGATGTAAATATTGGTGTGAGAGCTAATTCAATCAAGGAAACACTGCATGTTGGTGAAGGGCATATTGAAGAAGAATCAGCCGAGTAGTTCTTGTGCGAGAACAACTCCATTTGGCTCACTAACTTCACACACCATCAGGCTTCCAATCAGCTCTCAAGGAAACTCAGTTTTCACACTCTATGCTTAGTGCCCTTTGAGTGCATTATCTAGGAATGAACCTGGTAGAGCATCAAACACAAAAGAATGCTCCACATGCGGGTTTCCCATGCCACCAACTCCACATTCTCAGGCAACTTCAGCGCCACAGGTGTTTTCAGATAGCCCTCAATGCAAAGGCTCTAGACGCAAATATTGGTGTGAGAGCTAATTCAATCAAGGAAACACTGCATGTTGGTGAAGGGCATATAGAAGAAGGATCAGCCGAGTGGTTCTTATGGGAGAACAACTCTATTTGGCTCACTAACTTCACACACAATCAGGCTTCCTAGCAGCTCTCAAGGAAGCACAGTATTCACACTCTATGCTTAGTGCCCTTTGAGTGCCTAGGACTGAAATGAATCTTGGTGAGCATCCCACACAAACGAATGCTCCACATGCGGGTTTCACATGCCACCAACTCCACATTCACAGGCAACTTCAGCGCCACAGCCATTTTCAGATAGCCCTCAATGCAAAGCCTCTAGATGTAAATATTGGTGTGAGAGCTAATTCAATCAAGGAAACACTGCATGTTGGTGAAGGACATATTGAAGAAGAATCAGCCGAGTAGTTCTTGTGGGAGAACAACTCCATTTGGCTCACTAACTTCACACACCATCAGGCTTCCAAGCAGCTCTCAAGGAAACTCAGTTTTCACACTCTATGCTTAGTGCCCTTTGGGTGCATTATCTAGGAATGAACCTGGTAGAGCATCCCACACAAACGAATGCTCCACATGCGGGTTTCACATGCCACCAACTCCACATTCTCAGGCAAATTCAGCGCCACAGCCATTTTCAGATAGCCCTCAATGCAAAGGCTCTAGACGCAAATATTGGTGTGAGAGCTAATTCAATCAAGGAAACACTGCATGTTGGTGAAGGGCATATTGAAGAAGGATCAGCCGAGTGGTCCTTCTGGGAGAACAACTCTATATGGCTCATTAACTTCACACACCATCAGGCTTCCAAGCAGCTCTCAAGGAAACTCAGTTTTCACACTCTATGCTTAGTGCCCTTTGAGTGCATTATCTAGGAATGAACCTGGTAGAGCATCCCACACAAACGAATGCTCCACATGCGGGTTTCACATGCCACCAACTCCACATTCACAGGCAACTTCAGCGCAACAGCCATTTTCAGATAGCCCTCAATGCAAAGGCTCTAGACGCAAATATTGGTGTGAGAGCTAATTCAATCAAGGAAACACTGCATGTTGGTGAAGGGCATATTGAAGAAGGATCAGCCGAGTGGTTCTTGTGGGAGAACAACTCCATTTGGCTCACTAACTTCACACACCATCAGGCTTCCAAGCAGCTCTCAAGGAAACTCAGTTTTCACACTCTATGCTTAGTGCCCTTTGAGTGCATTATCTAGGAATGAACCTGGTGGAGCATCCCACACAAAAGCATGCTCCACATGCGGGTTTCACATGCCACCAACTCCACATTCTCAGGCAACTTCTGCGCCACAGGTTTTTTTAGATAGCCCTCAATGCAAAGGCTCTAGACGCAAATATTGGTTTGAGAGCTAATTCAATCAAGGAAACACTGCATGTTGGTGAAGGGCATATTGAATAAGGATCAGCCGAGTGGTTCATGTGGGAGAACAACTCCATTTGGCTCACTAAATTCACACACCATCAGGCTTCCAAGCAGCTCTCAAGGAAACTCGGTTTTCACACTCTATGCTTAGTGCCCTTTGAGTGCATTATCTAGGAATGAACCTGGTAGAACATCCCACACAAACGAATGCTCCACATGCGGGTTTCACATGCCACCAACTCCACATTCACAGGCAACTTCAGCGCCACAGCCGTTTTCAGATAGCCCTCAATGCAAAGGCTCTAGACGCAAATATTGGTGTGAGAGCTAATTCAATCAAGGAAACACTGCATGTTGGTGAAGGGCATATTGAAGAACGATCAACCAAGTGGTCCTTGTGGGAGAACAACTCCATTTGGCTGACGAACTTCACACACCATCAGGCTTCCAAGCAGCTCTCAAGGAAACTCAGTTTTCACACTCTATGCTTAGTGCCCTTTGAGTGCATTATCTAGGAATGAATCTAGTAGAGCATCCCACACAAACGAATGCTCCACATGCGGGTTTCACATGCCACCAACTCCACATTCTCAGGCAACTTCAGCGCCACAGGTGTTTTCAGATAGCCCTCAATGCAAAGGCTCTAGACGCAAATATTGGTGTGAGAGCTAATTCAATCAAGGAAACAATTCATGTTGGTGAAGGGAATATTTAGGAAGGATCAGCCAAGTGGTCCTTGTGGGAGAACAACTCCATTTGGCTCACTAACTTCACACACCATCAGGCTTCCAAGCAGCTCTCAAGGAAACTCAGTTTTCACACTCTATGCTTAGTGCCATTTGAGTGCATTATCTAGGAATGAACCTGGTAGAGCATCCCACACAAACGAATGCTCCACATGCGGGTTTCACATGCCACCAACTCCACATTCACAGGCAACTTCAGCGCCACAGCCGTTTTCAGATAGCCCTCAATGCAAAGGCTCTAGACGCAAATATTGGTGTGAGAGCTAATTCAATCAAGGAAACACTGCATGTTGGTGAAGGGCATATTGAAGAAGGATCAGCCGAGTGGTTCTTGTGGGAGAACAACTCCATTTGGCTGACGAACTTCACACACCATCAGGCTTCCAATCAGCTCTCAAGGAAACTCAGTTTTCACACTCTATGCTTAGTGCCCTTTGAGTGCATTATCTAGGAATGAACCTGGTAGAGCATCCCACACAAACGAATGCTCCACATGCGGGTTTCACATGCCACCAACTCCACATTCTCAGGCAACTTCAGCGCCACAGCCGTTTTCAGATAGCCCTCAATGCAAAGGTTCTAGACGCAAATATTGGTGTGAGAGCTAATTCAATCAAGGAAACACTGCATGTTGCTGAAGGGCATATTGAAGAAGGATCAGCCGAGTGGTTCTTGTGGGAGAACAACTCCATTTGGCTCACTAACTTCACACACCATCAGGCTTCCAAGCAGCTCTCAAGGAAACTCAGTTTTCACACTCTATGCTTAGTGCCCTTTGTGTGCCTTGGATTGAAATGAAGCTTGGTGAGCATCCCACACAAACGAATGCTCCACATGCGGGTTCCACATGCCACCAACTCCACATTTTCAGGCAACTTCAGCGCCAAAGCCATTTTCAGATAGCCCTCAATGCAAAGCCTCTAGATGCAAATATTGGTGTGAGAGCTAATTCAATCAAGGAAACACTGCATGTTGGTGACGGGCATATTGAAGAAGGATCAGCCGAGTGGTTCTTGTGGGAGAACAACTCCATTTGGCTCACTAACTTCACACACCATCAGGCTTCCAAGCAGCTCTCAAGGAAACTCGGTTTTCACACTCTATGCTTAGTGCCCTTTGAGTGCATTATCTAGGAATGAACCTGGTAGAACATCCCACACAAAAGAATGCTCCACATGCGGGTTTCACATGCCACCAACTCCACATTCACAGGCAACTTCAGCGCCACAGCCGTTTTCAGATAGCCCTCAATGCAAAGGCTCTAGACGCAAATATTGGTGTGAGAGCTAATTCAATCAAGGAAACACTGCATGTTGGTGAAGGGCATATTGAAGAACGATCAACCAAGTGGTCCTCGTGCGAGAACAACTCCATTTGGCTGACGAACTTCACACACCATCAGGCTTCCAAGCAGCTCTCAAGGAAACTCAGTTTTCACACTCTATGCTTAGTGCCCTTTGAGTGCCTAGGACTGAAATGAAGCTTGGTGAGCATCCCACACAAACGAATGCTCCACATGCGGGTTTCACATGCCACCAACTCCACATTCACAGGCAACTTCAGCGCCACAGCCATTTTCAGATAGCCCTCAATGCAAAGGCTCTAGACGCAAATATTGGTGTGAGAGCTAATTCAATCAAGGAAACACTGCATGTTGGTTAAGGGCATATTGAAGAAGGATCAGCCGAGTGGTTCTTGTGGGAGAACAACTCCATTTGGCTCACTAACTTCACACACCATCAGGCTTCCAAGCAGCTAGCTCTCAAGGAAACTCAGTTTTCACACTCTATGCTTAGTGCCCTTTGAGTGCATTATCTAGGAATGAACCTGGTAGAGCATCCCACACAAACGAATGCTCCACATGCGGGTTTCACATGCCACCAACTCCACATTCACAGGCAACTTCAGCGCCACAGCCGTTTTCAGATAGCCCTCAATGCAAAGGTTCTAGACGCAAATATTGGTGTGAGAGCTAATTCAATCAAGGAAACACTGCATGTTGGTGAAGGGCATATTGAAGAAGGATCAGCCGAGTGGTTCTTGTGGGAGAACAACTCCATTTGGCTCACTAACTTCACACACCATCAGGCTTCCAAGCAGCTCTCAAGGAAACTCAGTTTTCACACTCTATGCTTAGTGCCCTTTGAGTGCCTTATCTAGGAATGAACCTGGTAGAGCATCCCACACAAACGAATGCTCCACATGCGGGTTTCACATGCCACCAACTCCACATTCACAGGCAAATTCAGCGCCACAGCCGTTTTCAGATAGCCCTCAATGCAAAGGCTCTAGACGCAAATATTGGTGTGAGAGCTAATTCAATCAAGGAAACACTGCATGTTGGTGAAGGGCATATTGAAAAAGGATCAGCCGAGTAGTTCTTGTGGGAGAACAACTCCATTTGGCTCACTAACTTCACACACCATCAGGCTTCCAAGCAGCTCTCAAGGAAACTCAGTTTTCACACTCTATGCTTAGTGCCCTTTGAGTGCATTATCTAGGAATGAACCTGGTAGAGCATCCCACACAAACGAATGCTCCACATGCGGGTTTCACATGCCACCAACTCCACATTCACAGGCAACTTCAGCGCCACAGCCGCTTTCAGATAGCCCTCAATGCAAAGGCTCTAGACGCCAATATCGGTGTGGGGGATAATTCAATCAAGGAAACACTGCATGTTGGTGAAGGGCATATTGAAGAAGGATCAGCCGAGTGGTTCTTGTGGGAGAACAACTCCATTTGGCTCACTAACTTCACACACCATCAGGCTTCCAAGCAGCTCTCAAGGAAACTCAGTTTTCACACTCTATGTTTAGTGCCCTTTGAGTGCCTTGGATTTAAATGAAGCTTGGTGAGCATCCCACACAAACGAATGCTCCACATGCGGGTTTCACATGCCACCAACTCCTCATTCTCAGGCAACTTCAGTGCCACAGCCATTTTCAGATAGCCCTCAATGCAAAGCCTCTAGATGTAAATATTGGTGTGAGAGCTAATTCAATCAAGGAAACACTGCATATTGGTGAAGGGCATATTGAAGAAGAATCAGCCGAGTGGTTCTTGTGGGAGAACAACTCCATTTGTCTCACTAACTTCACACACCACCAGGCTTCCAAGCAGCTCTCAAGGAAACTCAGTTTTCACACTCTATGCTTAGTACCCTTTGAGTGCCTAGGACTGAAATGAATCTTGGTGAGCATCCCACACAAACGAATGCTCCACATGCGGGTTCCACATGCCACCAACTCCACATTCTCAGGCAACTTCAGCGCCACAGCCATTTTCAGATAGCCCTCAATGCAAAGGCTCTAGATGCAAAAATTGGTGTGAGAGCTAATTCAATCAAGGAAACACTGCATGTTGGTGAAGGGCATATTGAAGAAGGATCAGCCGGGTGGTTCTTGTGGGAGAACAACTCCATTTGGCTCACTAACTTCACACACCATCAGGTTTCCAAGCAGCTCTCAAGGAAACTCAGTTTTCACACTCTATGTTTAGTGCCCTTTGTGTGCCTAGGACTGAAATGAAGCTTGCTGAACATCCCACACAAACGAATGCTCCACATGCGGGTTTCACATGCCACCAACTCCACATTCACAGGCAACTTCAGCGCCACAGCCGTTTTCAGATAGCCCTCAATGCAAAGGCTCTAGACGCACATATTGGTGTGAGAGCTAATTCAATCAAGGAAACACTGCATGTTGGTGAAGGGCATATTGAAGAAGGATCAGCCGAGTAGTTCTTGTGGGAGAACAACTCCATTTGGCTCACTAACTTCACACACCATCAGGCTTCCAAGCAGCTCTCAAGGAAACTCAGTTTTCACACTCTATGCTTAGTGCCCTTTGAGTGCATTATCTAGGAATGAACCTGGTAGAGCATCCCACACAAACGAATGCTCCACATGCGGGTTTCACATGCCACCAACTCCACATTCACAGGCAACTTCAGCGCCACAGCCGTTTTCAGATAGCCCTCAATGCAAAGGCTCTACACGCAAATATTGGTGTGAGAGCTAATTCAATCAAGGAAACACTGCATGTTGGTGAAGGGCATATTGAAGAAGGATCAGCCGAGTGGTTCTTGTGGGAGAACAACTCCATTTGGCTCACTAACTTCACACACCATCAGGCTTCCAAGCAGCTAGCTCTCAAGGAAACTCAGTTTTCACACTCTATGCTTAGTGCCCTTTGAGTGCATTATCTAGGAATGAACCTGGTAGAGCATCCCACACAAACGAATGCTCCACATGCGGGTTTCACATGCCACCAACTCCACATTCACAGGCAACTTCAGCGCCACAGCCTCTTTCAGATAGCCCTCAATGCAAAGGTTCTAGATGCAAATATTGGTGTGAGAGCTAATTCAATCAAGGAAACACTGCATGTTGGTGAAGGGCATATTGAAAAAGGATCAGCCGAGTAGTTCTTGTGGGAGAACAACTCCATTTGGCTCACTAACTTCACACACCATCAGGCTTCCAAGCAGCTCTCAAGGAAACTCAGTTTTCACACTCTATGCTTAGTGCCCTTAGAGTGCCTAGGACTGAAATGAAGCTTGGTGAGCATCCCACACAAACGAATGCTCCACATGCGGGTTTCACATGCCACCAACTCCACATTCACAGGCAACTTCAGCGCCACAGCCGTTTTCAGATAGCCCTCAATGCAAAGGCTCTAGACGCAAATATTGGTGTGAGAGCTAATTCAATCAAGGAAACACTGCATGTTGGTGAAGGGCATATTGAAGAAGGATCAACCAAGTGGTCCGTGGGCGAGAACAACTCCATTTGGCTCACTAACTTCACACACCATCAGGCTTCCAAGCAGCTCTCAAGGAAACTCAGTTTTCACACTCTATGCTTAGTGCCCTTTGTGTGCCTTGGATTTAATTGAAGTATGCTGAGCATCCCACACAAACGAATGCTCCACATGCGGGTTTCACATGCCACCAACTCCACATTCACAGGCAACTTCAGTGCCACAGCCATTTTCAGATAGCCCTCAATGCAAAGCCTCTAGATGTAAATATTGGTGTGAGAGCTAATTCAATCAAGGAAACAGTGCATATTGGTGCAGGGCATATTGAAGAAGGATCAGCCGAGTGGTCCTTGTGGGAGAACAACTCCATTTGGCTCACTAACTTCACACACCATCAGGCTTCCAAGCAGCTCTCAAGGAAACTCAGTTTTCACACTCTATGCTTAGTGCCCTTTCAGTGCCTAGGACTGAAATGAAGCTTGGTGAGCATCCCACACAAACGAATGCTCCACATGCGGGTTCCACATGCCACCAGCTACACATTCCCAGGCAACTTCAGCGCCAACGCCATTTTCAGATAGCCCTCAATGCAAAGGCTCTAGACGCAAATATTGGTGTGAGAGCTAATTCAATCAAGGAAACACTGCATGTTGGTGAAGGGCATATTGAAGAAGGATCAGCCGAGTGGTTCTTGTGGGAGAACAACTCCATTTGGCTCACTAACTTCACACACCATCAGGCTTCCAAGCAGCTCTCAAGGAAACTCAGTTTTCACACTCTATGCTTAGTGCCCTTTGAGTGCATTATCTAGGAATGAATCTAGTAGAGCATCCCACACAAACGAATGCTCCACATGCGGGTTTCACAAGCCACCAACTCGACATTCACAGGCAACTTCAGCGCCACAGCCGTTTTCAGATAGCCCTCAATGCAAAGGCTCTAGATGCAAATATTGGTGTGAGAGCTAATTCAATCAAGGAAACACTGCATGTTGGTGAAGGGCATATTGAAGAAGGATCAGCCGAGTGGTTCTTGTGGGAGAACAACTCCATTTGGCTCACTAACTTCACACACCATCAGGTTTCCAAGCAGCTCTCAAGGAAACTCAGTTTTCACACTCTATGCTTAGTGCCCTTTGTGTGCCTTGGATTTAATTGAAGCTTGGTGAGCATCCCACACAAATGAATGCTCCACATGCGGGTTTCACATGCCACCAACTCCACATTCTCAGGCAACTTCAGCGCCACAGCCATTTTCAGATAGCCCTCAATGCAAAGCCTCTAAATGTAAATATTGGTGTGAGAGCTAATTCAATCAAGGAAACACTGCATATTGGTGAAGGGCATATTGAAGAAGAATCAGCCGAGTGGTCCTTGTGGGGGAAAAACTCCATTTGGCTCACTAACTTCACACACCATCAGGCTTCCAAGCAGCTCTCAAGGAAACTCAGTTTTCACACTCTATGCTTAGTGCCCTTTGAGTGCCTAGGACTTAAATGAAGCTTGGTGAGCATCCCACACAAACGAATGCTCCACATGCGGGTACCACATGCCACCAACTCCACATTCTCAGGCAACTTCAGCGCCAAAGCCATTTTCAGATAGCCCTCAATGCAAAGGCTCTAGACGCAAATATTGGTGTGAGAGCTAATTCAATCAAGGAAACACTGCATGTTGGTGAAGGGCATATTGAAGAAGGATCAGCCGAGTGGTTCTTGTGGGAGAACAACTCCATTTGGCTCACTAACTTCACACACCATCAGGCTTCCAAGCAGCTCTCAAGGAAACTCAGTTTTCACACTCTATGCTTAGTGCCCTTTGAGTGCATTATGTAGGAATGAAGCTGGTAGAGCATCCCACACAAACGAATGCTCCACATGCGGGTTCCACATGCCACCAACTCCACATTCTCAGGCAACTTCAGCGCCACAGCCATTTTCAGATAGCCCTCAATGCAAAGGCTCTAGACGCAAATATTGGTGTGAGAGCTAATTCAATCAAGGAAACACTGCATGTTGGTGAAGGGCATATTGAAGAAGGATCAGCCGAGTGGTTCTTGTGGGAGAACAACTCCATTTGGCTCACTAACTTCACACACCATCAGGCTTCCAAGCAGCTCTCAAGGAAACTCGGTTTTCACACTCTATGCTTAGTGCCCTTTGAATTCATTATCTAGGAATGAACCTGGTAGAGCATCCCACAAAAACGAATGCTCCACATGCGGGTTTCACATGCCACCAACTCCACATTCTCAGGCAAATTCAGCTCCACAGGTGTTTTCAGATAGCCCTCAATGCAAAGGCTCTAGACGCAAATATTGGTGTGAGAGCTAATTCAATCAAGGAAACACTGCATGTTGGTGAAGGGCATATTGAAGAAGGATCAGCCGAGTGGTTCTTGTGGGAGAACAACTCTATTTGGCTCACTAACTTCACACATCATCAGGCTTCCAAGCAGCTCTCAAGGAAACTCAGTTTTCACACTCTATGCTTAGTGCCCTTCAAGTGCATTATCTAGGAATGAATCTAGTAGAGCATCCCACACAAACGAATGCTCCACATGCGGGTTTCACATGCCACCAACTCCACATTCACAGGCAACTTCAGCGCCACAGCCGTTTTCAGATAGCCCTCAATGCAAAGGCTCTAGACGCAAATATTGGTGTGAGAGCTAATTCAATCAAGGAAACACTGCATGTTGGTGAAGGGCATATTGAAGAAGGATCAACCAAGTGGTCCTTGTGGGAGAACAACTCCATTTGGCTCACTAACTTCACACACCATCAGGCTTCCAAGCAGCTCTCAAGGAAACTCAGTTTTCACACTCTATGCTTAGTGCCGTTTGAGTGCCTAGGACTGAAATGAAGCTTGGTGAGCATCCCACACAAACGAATGCTCCACATGCGGGTTTCACATGCCACCAACTCCACATTCTCAGGCAACTTCAGTGCCACAGCCATTTTCAGATAGCCCTCAATGCAAAGCCTCTAGATGTAAATATTGGTGTGAGAGCTAATTCAATCAAGGAAACACTGCATATTGGTGAAGGGCATATTGAAGAAGAATCAGGCGAGTGGTCCTTGTGGGAGAACAACTCCATTTGGCTCACTAACTTCACACACCATCAGGCTTCCAAGCAGCTCTCAAGGAAACTCAGTTTTCACACTCTATGATTAGTGCCCTTTGAGTGCCTAGGACTGAAATGAAGCTTGGTGAGCATCCCACACAAACGAATGCTCCACATGCGGGTTTCACATGCCACCAACTCCACATTCACAGGCAACTTCAGCGCCACAGCCGCTTTCAGATAGCCCTCAATGCAAAGGCTCTAGACGCAAATATTGGTGTGAGAGCTAATTCAATCAAGGAAACACTGCATGTTGGTGAAGGGCATATTGAAGAAGGATCAGCCGAGTGGTTCTTGTGGGAGAACAACTCCATTTGGCTCACTAACTTCACACACCATCAGGCTTCCAAGCAGCTCTCAAGGAAACTCGGTTTTCACACTCTATGCTTAGTGCCCTTTGAATTCATTATCTAGGAATGAACCTGGTAGAGCATCCCACAAAAACGAATGCTCCACATGCGGGTTTCACATGCCACCAACTCCACATTCTCAGGCAAATTCAGCTCCACAGGTGTTTTCAGATAGCCCTCAATGCAAAGGCTCTAGACGCAAATATTGGTGTGAGAGCTAATTCAATCAAGGAAACACTGCATGTTGGTGAAGGGCATATTGAAGAAGGATCAGCCGAGTGGTTCTTGTGGGAGAACAACTCCATTTGGCTCACTAACTTCACACACCATCAGGTTTCCAAGCAGCTCTCAAGGAAACTCAGTTTTCACACTCTATGCTTAGTGCCCTTTGTGTGCCTTGGATTTAATTGAAGCTTGGTGAGCATCCCACACAAATGAATGCTCCACATGCGGGTTTCACATGCCACCAACTCCACATTCTCAGGCAACTTCAGCGCCACAGCCATTTTCAGATAGCCCTCAATGCAAAGCCTCTAAATGTAAATATTGGTGTGAGAGCTAATTCAATCAAGGAAACACTGCATATTGGTGAAGGGCATATTGAAGAAGAATCAGCCGAGTGGTCCTTGTGGGGGAAAAACTCCATTTGGCTCACTAACTTCACACACCATCAGGCTTCCAAGCAGCTCTCAAGGAAACTCAGTTTTCACACTCTATGCTTAGTGCCCTTTGAGTGCCTAGGACTTAAATGAAGCTTGGTGAGCATCCCACACAAACGAATGCTCCACATGCGGGTACCACATGCCACCAACTCCACATTCTCAGGCAACTTCAGCGCCAAAGCCATTTTCAGATAGCCCTCAATGCAAAGGCTCTAGACGCAAATATTGGTGTGAGAGCTAATTCAATCAAGGAAACACTGCATGTTGGTGAAGGGCATATTGAAGAAGGATCAGCCGAGTGGTTCTTGTGGGAGAACAACTCCATTTGGCTCACTAACTTCACACACCATCAGGCTTCCAAGCAGCTCTCAAGGAAACTCAGTTTTCACACTCTATGCTTAGTGCCCTTTGAGTGCATTATGTAGGAATGAAGCTGGTAGAGCATCCCACACAAACGAATGCTCCACATGCGGGTTCCACATGCCACCAACTCCACATTCTCAGGCAACTTCAGCGCCACAGCCATTTTCAGATAGCCCTCAATGCAAAGGCTCTAGACGCAAATATTGGTGTGAGAGCTAATTCAATCAAGGAAACACTGCATGTTGGTGAAGGGCATATTGAAGAAGGATCAGCCGAGTGGTTCTTGTGGGAGAACAACTCCATTTGGCTCACTAACTTCACACACCATCAGGCTTCCAAGCAGCTCTCAAGGAAACTCGGTTTTCACACTCTATGCTTAGTGCCCTTTGAATTCATTATCTAGGAATGAACCTGGTAGAGCATCCCACAAAAACGAATGCTCCACATGCGGGTTTCACATGCCACCAACTCCACATTCTCAGGCAAATTCAGCTCCACAGGTGTTTTCAGATAGCCCTCAATGCAAAGGCTCTAGACGCAAATATTGGTGTGAGAGCTAATTCAATCAAGGAAACACTGCATGTTGGTGAAGGGCATATTGAAGAAGGATCAGCCGAGTGGTTCTTGTGGGAGAACAACTCTATTTGGCTCACTAACTTCACACATCATCAGGCTTCCAAGCAGCTCTCAAGGAAACTCAGTTTTCACACTCTATGCTTAGTGCCCTTCAAGTGCATTATCTAGGAATGAATCTAGTAGAGCATCCCACACAAACGAATGCTCCACATGCGGGTTTCACATGCCACCAACTCCACATTCACAGGCAACTTCAGCGCCACAGCCGTTTTCAGATAGCCCTCAATGCAAAGGCTCTAGACGCAAATATTGGTGTGAGAGCTAATTCAATCAAGGAAACACTGCATGTTGGTGAAGGGCATATTGAAGAAGGATCAACCAAGTGGTCCTTGTGGGAGAACAACTCCATTTGGCTCACTAACTTCACACACCATCAGGCTTCCAAGCAGCTCTCAAGGAAACTCAGTTTTCACACTCTATGCTTAGTGCCGTTTGAGTGCCTAGGACTGAAATGAAGCTTGGTGAGCATCCCACACAAACGAATGCTCCACATGCGGGTTTCACATGCCACCAACTCCACATTCTCAGGCAACTTCAGTGCCACAGCCATTTTCAGATAGCCCTCAATGCAAAGCCTCTAGATGTAAATATTGGTGTGAGAGCTAATTCAATCAAGGAAACACTGCATATTGGTGAAGGGCATATTGAAGAAGAATCAGGCGAGTGGTCCTTGTGGGAGAACAACTCCATTTGGCTCACTAACTTCACACACCATCAGGCTTCCAAGCAGCTCTCAAGGAAACTCAGTTTTCACACTCTATGATTAGTGCCCTTTGAGTGCCTAGGACTGAAATGAAGCTTGGTGAGCATCCCACACAAACGAATGCTCCACATGCGGGTTTCACATGCCACCAACTCCACATTCACAGGCAACTTCAGCGCCACAGCCGCTTTCAGATAGCCCTCAATGCAAAGGCTCTAGACGCAAATATTGGTGTGAGAGCTAATTCAATCAAGGAAACACTGCATGTTGGTGAAGGGCATATTGAAGAAGGATCAGCCGAGTGGTTCTTGTGGGAGAACAACTCCATTTGGCTCACTAACTTCACACACCATCAGGCTTCCAAGCAGCTCTCAAGGAAACTCGGTTTTCACACTCTATGCTTAGTGCCCTTTGAATTCATTATCTAGGAATGAACCTGGTAGAGCATCCCACAAAAACGAATGCTCCACATGCGGGTTTCACATGCCACCAACTCCACATTCTCAGGCAAATTCAGCTCCACAGGTGTTTTCAGATAGCCCTCAATGCAAAGGCTCTAGACGCAAATATTGGTGTGAGAGCTAATTCAATCAAGGAAACACTGCATGTTGGTGAAGGGCATATTGAAGAAGGATCAGCCGAGTGGTTCTTGTGGGAGAACAACTCTATTTGGCTCACTAACTTCACACATCATCAGGCTTCCAAGCAGCTCTCAAGGAAACTCAGTTTTCACACTCTATGCTTAGTGCCCTTCAAGTGCATTATCTAGGAATGAATCTAGTAGAGCATCCCACACAAACGAATGCTCCACATGCGGGTTTCACATGCCACCAACTCCACATTCACAGGCAACTTCAGCGCCACAGCCGTTTTCAGATAGCCCTCAATGCAAAGGCTCTAGACGCAAATATTGGTGTGAGAGCTAATTCAATCAAGGAAACACTGCATGTTGGTGAAGGGCATATTGAAGAAGGATCAACCAAGTGGTCCTTGTGGGAGAACAACTCCATTTGGCTCACTAACTTCACACACCATCAGGCTTCCAAGCAGCTCTCAAGGAAACTCAGTTTTCACACTCTATGCTTAGTGCCGTTTGAGTGCCTAGGACTGAAATGAAGCTTGGTGAGCATCCCACACAAACGAATGCTCCACATGCGGGTTTCACATGCCACCAACTCCACATTCTCAGGCAACTTCAGTGCCACAGCCATTTTCAGATAGCCCTCAATGCAAAGCCTCTAGATGTAAATATTGGTGTGAGAGCTAATTCAATCAAGGAAACACTGCATATTGGTGAAGGGCATATTGAAGAAGAATCAGGCGAGTGGTCCTTGTGGGAGAACAACTCCATTTGGCTCACTAACTTCACACACCATCAGGCTTCCAAGCAGCTCTCAAGGAAACTCAGTTTTCACACTCTATGATTAGTGCCCTTTGAGTGCCTAGGACTGAAATGAAGCTTGGTGAGCATCCCACACAAACGAATGCTCCACATGCGGGTTTCACATGCCACCAACTCCACATTCACAGGCAACTTCAGCGCCACAGCCGCTTTCAGATAGCCCTCAATGCAAAGGCTCTAGACGCAAATATTGGGGTGAGAGCTAATTCAATCAAGGAAACACTGCATGTTGGTGAAGGGCATATTGAAGAAGGATCAGCCGAGTGTTTCTTGTGGGAGAACAACTCCATTTGGCTCACTAACTTCACACACCATCAGGCTTCCAAGCAGCTCTCAAGGAAACTCAGTTTTCACACTCTATGCTTAGTGCCTTTTGTGTGCCTTGGATTTAAATGAAGCTTGGTGAGCATCCCACACAAACGAATGCTCCACATGCGGGTTTCACATGCCACCAACTCCACATTCTCAGGCAACTTCAGTGCCACAGCCATTTTCAGATAGCCCTCAATGCAAAGCCTCTAGACACAAATACTGGTGTGAGAGCTAATTCAATCAAGGAAACACTGCATATTGGTGAAGGGCATATTGAAGAAGAATCAGCCGATTGGTCCTTGTGGGAGAACAACTCCATTTGGCTCACTAACTTCACACACCATCAGGCTTCCAAGCAGCTCTCAAGGAAACTCAGTTTTCACACTCTATGATTAGTGCCCTTTGAGTGCATTATCTAGGAATGAACCTGGTAGAGCATCCCACACAAACGAATGCTCCATTTGCGGGTTTCACATGCCACCAACTCCACATTCTCAGGCAACTTCAGCGCCACAGCCATTTTCAGATAGCCCTCAATGCAAAGGCTCTAGACGCAAATATTGGTGTGAGAGCTAATTCAATCAAGGAAACACTGCAAGTTGGTGAAGGGCATATTGAAGAAGGATCAGCCGAGTGGTTCTTGTGGGAGAACAACTCCATTTGGCTCACTAACTTCACACACCATCAGGCTTCCAAGCAGCTCTCAAGGAAACTCAGTTTTCACACTCTATGATTAGTGCCCTTTGAGTGCCTAGGACTGAAATGAAGCTGGTAGAGCATCCCACACAAACGAATGCTCCACATGCGGGTTTCACATGCCACCAACTCCACATTCACAGGCAACTTCAGCGCCACAGCCGTTTTCAGATAGCCCTCAATGCAAAGGTTCTAGACGCAAATATTGGTGTGAGAGCTAATTCAATCAAGGAAAAACTGCATGTTGGTGAAGGGCATATTGAAGAAGGATCAGCCGAGTGGTTCTTGTGGGAGAACAACTCCATTTGGCTCACTAACTTCACACACCATCAGGCTTCCAAGCAGCTCTCAAGGAAACTCAGTTTTCACACTCTATGATTAGTGCCCTTTGAGTGCATTATCTAGGAATGAACCTGGTAGAGCATCCCACACAAACGAATGCTCCACATGCGGGTTTCACATGCCACCAACTCCACATTCACAGGCAACTTCAGCGCCACAGCCATTTTCCGATAGCCCTCAATGCAAAGGCTCTAGACGCAAATATTGGTGTGAGAGCTAATTCAATCAAGGAAACACTGCAAGTTGGTGAAGGGCATATTGAAGAAGGATCAGCCGAGTGGTTCTTGTGGGAGAACAACTCCATTTGGCTCACTAACTTCACACACCATCAGGCTTCCAAGCAGCTCTCAAGGAAACTCAGTTTTCACACTCTATGATTAGTGCCCTTTGAGTGCCTAGGACTGAAATGAAGCTTGGTGAGCATCCCACACAAACGAATGCTCCACATGCGGGTTTCACATGCCACCAACTCCACATTCACAGGCAACTTCAGCGCCACAGCCGTTTTCAGATAGCCCTCAATGCAAAGGCTCTAGACGCAAATATTGGTGTGAGAGCTAATTCAATCAAGGAAACACTGCATGTTGGTGAAGGGCATATTGAAAAAGGATCAGCTGAGTGGTTCTTGTCGGAGAACAACTCCATTTGGCTCACTAACTTCACACACCATCAGGCTTCCAAGCAGCTCTCAAGGAAACTCAGTTTTCACACTCTATGCTTAGTGCCTTTTGTGTGCCTTGGATTTAAATGAAGCTTGGTGAGCATCCCACACAAACGAATGCTCCACATGCGGGTTCCACATGCCACCAACTCCACATTCTCAGGCAACTTCAGTGCCACAGCCATTTTCAGTTAGCCCTCAATGCAAATTCTCTAGATGTAAGTATTGGTGTGAGAGCTAATTCAATCAAGGAAACACTGCATATTGGTGAAGGGCATATTGAAGAAGAATCAGCCGATTGGTCCTTGTGGGAGAACAACTCCATTTGGCTCACTAACTTCACACACCATCAGGCTTCCAAGCAGCTCTCAAGCAAACTCAGTTTTCACACTCTATGCTTAGTGCCCTTTGAGTGCCTAGGACTGAAATGAATCTTGGTGAGCATTCCACACAAACGGATGCTCCACATGCGGGTTCCACATGCCACCAACTCCACATTCTCAGGCAACTTCAGCGCCACAGCCATTTTCAGATAGCCCTCAATGCAAAGCCTCTAGACACAAATACTGGTGTGAGAGCTCATTCAATCAAGGAAACACTGCATGTTGGTGAAGGGCATATTGAAGAAGGATCAGCCGAGTGGTTCTTGTGGGAGAACAACTCCATTTGGCTCACTAACTTCACACACCATCAGGCTTCCAAGCAGCTCTCAAGGAAACTCAGTTTTCACACTCTATGCTTAGTGCCCTTTGAGTGCATTATCTAGGAATGAACCTGGTAGAGCATCCCACACAAACGAATGCTCCATTTGCGGGTTTCACATGCCACCAACTCCACATTCACAGGCAACTTCAGCGCCACAGCCATTTTCCGATAGCCCTCAATGCAAAGGCTCTAGACGCAAATATTGGTGTGAGAGCTAATTCAATCAAGGAAACACTGCAAGTTGGTGAAGGGCATATTGAAGAAGGATCAGCCGAGTGGTTCTTGTGGGAGAACAACTCCATTTGGCTCACTAACTTCACACACCATCAGGCTTCCAAGCAGCTCTCAAGGAAACTCAGTTTTCACACTCTATGATTAGTGCCCTTTGTGTGCCTGGGACTGAAATGAAGCTGGTAGAGCATCCCACACAAACGAATGCTCCACATGCGGGTTTCACATGCCACCAACTCCACATTCACAGGCAACTTCAGCGCCACAGCCGTTTTCAGATAGCCCTCAATGCAAAGGCTCTAGATGCAAATATTGGTGTGAGAGCTAATTCAATCAAGGAAAAATTGCATGTTGGTGAAGGGCATATTGAAGAAGGATCAGCCGAGTGGTTCTTGTGGGAGAACAACTCCATTTGGCTCACTAACTTCACACACCATCAGGCTTCCAAGCAGCTCTCAAGGAAACTCAGTTTTCACACTCTATGCTTAGTGCCCTTTGAGTGCATTATCTAGGAATGAATCTACTAGAGCATCCCACACAAACGAATGCTCCACATGCGGGTTTCACATGCCACCAACTCCACATTCACAGGCAACTTCAGCGCCACAGCCGTTTTCAGATAGCCCTCAATGCAAAGGTTCTAGACGCAAATATTGGTGTGAGAGCTAATTCAATCAAGGAAACACTGCATGTTGGTGAAGGGCATATTGAAGAAGGATCAGCCGAGTGGTTCTTGTGGGAGAACAACTCCATTTGGCTCACTAACTTCACACACCATCAGGCTTCCAAGCAGCTCTCAAGGAAACTCAGTTTTCACACTCTATGATTAGTGCCCTTTGAGTGCCTAGGACTGAAATGAATCTTGGTGAGCATCCCACACAAACGAATGCTCCACATGCGGGTTTCACATGCCACCAACTCCACATTCACAGGCAACTTCAGCGCCACAGCCGTTTTCAGATAGCCCTCAATGCAAAGGCTCTAGACGCAAATATTGGTGTGAGAGCTAATTCAATCAAGGAAACACTGCATGTTGGTGAAGGGCATATTGAAGAAGGATCAGCCGAGTGGTTCTTGTGGGAGAACAACTCCATTTGGCTCACTAACTTCACACACCATCAGGCTTCCAAGCAGCTCTCAAGGAAACTCAGTTTTCACACTCTATGCTTAGTGCCCTTTGAGTGCATTATCTAGGAATGAACCTGGTAGAGCATCCCACACAAACGAATGCTCCACATGCGGGTTTCACATGCCACCAACTCCACATTCACAGGCAACTTCAGTGCCACAGCCGTTTTCAGATAGCCCTCAATGCAAAGCCTCTAGATGCAAATATTGGTGTGAGAGCTAATTCAATCAAGGAAACACTGCATGCTGGTGAAGGGCATATTGAAGAAGGATCAGCTGAGTGGTTCTTGTGGGAGAACAACTCCATTTGGCTCACTAACTTCACACACCATCAGGTTTCCAAGCAGCTCTCAAGGAAACTCAGTTTTCACACTCTATGCTTAGTGCCCTTTGAGTGCCTAGGACTGAAATGAAGTTTGCTCAGCATCCCACACAAACGAATGCTCCACATGCGGCTTTCACATGCCACCAACTCCACATTCACAGGCAACTTCAGAGCCACAGCCGTTTTCAGATAGCCCTCAATGCAAAGGCTCTAGACGCAAATATTGGTGTGAGAGCTAATTCAATCAAGGAAACACTGCATGTTGGTGAAGGGCATATTGAAGAAGGATCAACCAAGTGGTCCTTGGGCGAGAACAACTCCATTTGGCTCACTAACTTCACACACCATCAGGCTTCCAAGCAGCTCTCAAGGAAACTCAGTTTTCACACTCTATGCTTAGTGCCCTTTGAGTGCATTATCTAGGAATGAATCTAGTAGAGCATCCCACACAAACGAATGCTCCACATGCGGGTTTCACATGCCACCAACTCCACATTCACAGGCAACTTCAGCGCCACAGCCGTTTTCAGATAGCCCTCAATGCAAAGGTTCTAGATGCAAATATTGGTGTGAGAGCTAATTCAATCAAGGAAACACTGCATGTTGGTGAAGGGCATATTGAAGAAGGATCAGCCGAGTGGTTCTTGTGGGAGAACAACTCCATTTGGCTCACTAACTTCACACACCATCAGGCTTCCAAGCAGCTCTCAAGGAAACTCAGTTTTCACACTCTATGCTTAGTGCCCTTTGTGTGCCTTGGATTTAATTGAAGCTTGCTGAGCATCCCACACAAACGAATGCTCCACATGCGGATTTCACATGCCACCAACTCCACATTCTCAGGCAACTTCAGCGCCACAGCCATTTTCAGATAGCCCTCAATGCAAAGCCTCTACACGCAAATATTGGTGTGAGAGCTAATTCAATCAAGGAAACAGTGCATGTTGGTGAAGGGCATATTGAAGAAGGATCAGCCGAGTGGTCCTTGTGGGAGAACAACTCCATTTGGCTCACTAACTTCACACAATATCAGGCTTCCAACCAGCTCTTAAGGAAACTCAGTTTTCACACTCTATGCTTAGTGCCCTTTGAGTGCATAGAGCATCCCACACAAACGAATGCTCCACATGCGGGTTTCACTTGCCACCAACTCCACATTCACAGGCAACTTCAGTGCCACAGCCGTTTTCAGATAGCCCTCAATGCAAAGGCTCTAGATGCAAATATTGGTGTGAGAGCTAATTCAATCAAGGAAACACTGCATGTTGGTGAAGGGCATATTGAAGAAGGATCAGCCGAGTGTTTCTTGTGGGAGAACAACTCCATTTGGCTCACTAACTTCACACACCATCAGGCTTCCAAGCAGCTCTCAAGGAAACTCAGTTTTCACACTCTATGCTTAGTGCCCTTTGAGTGCCTAGGAGTGAAATGAATCTTGGTGAGCATTCCACACCAACGAATGCTCCACATGCGTTTTCCACATGCCACCAACTCCACATTCTCAGGCAACTTCAGCGCCACAGCCATTTTCAGATAGCCCTCAATGCAAAGCCTCTAGACACAAATACTGGTGTGAGAGCTAATTCAATCAAGGAAACACTGCATGTTGGTGAAGGGCATATTGAAGAAGGATCAGCTGAGTGGTTCTTGTGGGAGAACAACTCCATTTGGCTCACTAACTTCACACACCATCAGGCTTCCAAGCAGCTCTCAAGGAAACTCAGTTTTCACACTCTATGATTAGTGCCCTTTGAGTGCATTATCTAGGAATGAACCTGGTAGAGCATCCCACACAAACGAATGCTCCACATGCGGGTTCCACATGCCACCAACTCCACATTCACAGGCAACTTCAGCGCCACAGCCGTTTTCAGATAGCCCTCAATGCAAAGGCTCTAACGCAAATATTGGTGTGAGAGCTAATTCAATCAAGGAAACACTGCATGTTGGTGAAGGGCATATTGAAGAAGGATCAGCCGAGTGGTTCTTGTGGGAGAACAACTCCATTTGGCTCACTAACTTCACACACCATCAGGCTTCCAAGCAGCTCTCAAGGAAACTCAGTTTTCACACTCTATGCTTAGTGCCCTTTGAGTTCATTATCTAGGAATGAACCTGGTAGAGCATCCCACACAAACGAATGCTCCACATGCGGGTTTCACATGCCACCAACTCCACATTCTCAGGCAAATTCAGCGCCACAGGTGTTTTCAGATAGCCCTCAATGCAAAGGCTCTAGACGCAAATATTGGTGTGAGAGCTAATTCAATCAAGGAAACACTGCATGTTGCTGAAGGGCATATTGAAGAAGGATCAGCCGAGTGGTTCTTGTGGGAGAACAACTCTATTTGGCTCACTAACTTCACACACCATCAGGCTTCCAAGCAGCTCTCAAGGAAACTCAGTTTTCACACTCTATGCTTAGTGCCCTTTGAGTGCCTAGGACTGAAATGAATCTTGATGAGCATCCCACACAAACGAATGCTCCACATGCGGGTTCCACATGCCACCAACTCCACATTCTCAGGCAACTTCAGCGCCATAGCCATTTTCAGATAGCCCTCAATGCAAAGGCTCTAGACGCAAATATTGGTGTGAGAGCTAATTCAATCAAGAAAACACTGCATGTTGGTGAAGGGCATATTGAAGAAGGATCAGCCGAGTGTTTCTTGTGGGAGAACAACTCCATTTGGCTCACTAACTTCACACACCATCAGGCTTCCAAGCAGCTCTCAAGGAAACTCAGTTTTCACACTCTATGCTTAGTGCCCTTTGAGTTCATTATCTAGGAATGAACCTGGTAGAGCATCCCACACAAACGAATGCTCCACATGCGGGTTTCACATGCCACCAACTCCACATTCACAGGCAACTTCAGCGCCACAGCCATTTTCAGATAGCCCTCAATGCAAAGGCTCTAGACGCAAATATTGGTGTGAGAGCTAATTCAATCAAGGAAACACTGCATGTTGGTGAAGGGCATATTGAAGAAGGATCAGCCGAGTGGTTCTTGTGGGAGAACAACTCCATTTGGCTCACTAACTTCACACACCATCAGGCTTCCAAGCAGCTCTCAAGGAAACTCAGTTTTCACACTCTATGCTTAGTGCCCTTTCAGTGCCTAGGATTGAAATGAATCTTGGTGAGCATCCCACACAAACGAATGCTCCACATGCGGGTTCCACATGCCACCAACTCCACATTCTCAGGCAACTTCAGCGCCACAGCCATTTTCAGATAGCCCTCAATGCAAAGGCTCTAGACGCAAATATTGGTGTGAGAGCTAATTCAATCAAGGAAACACTGCATGTTGGTGAAGGGCATATTGAAGAAGGATCAGCCGAGTGTTTCTTGTGGGAGAACAACTCCATTTGGCTCACTAACTTCACACACCATCAGGCTTCCAAGCAGCTCTCAAGGAAACTCAGTTTTCACACTCTATGCTTAGTGCCCTTTGAGTTCATTATCTAGGAATGAATCTAGTAGAGCATCCCACACAAACGAATGCTCCACATGCGGGTTTCACATGCCACCAACTCCACATTCTCAGGCAACTTCAGCGCCACAGCCGTTTTTAGATAGCCCTCAATGCAAAGGCTCTAGACGCAAATATTGGTGTGAGAGCTAATTCAATCAAGGAAACACTGCATGTTGCTGAAGGGCATATTGAAGAAGGATCAGCCGAGTGGTTCTTGTGGGAGAACAACTCTATTTGGCTCACTAACTTCACACACCATCAGGCTTCCAAGCAGCTCTCAAGGAAACTCAGTTTTCACACTCTATGCTTAGTGCCCTTTGAGTGCATTATCTAGGAATGAATCTAGTAGAGCATCCCACACAAACGAATGCTCCACATGCGGGTTTCACATGCCACCAACTCCACATTCTCAGGCAACTTCAGCGCCACAGCCGTTTTCAGATAGCCCTCAATGCAAAGGCTCTAGACGCAAATATTGGTGTGAGAGCTAATTCAATCAAGGAAACACTGCATGTTGCTGAAGGGCATATTGAAGAAGGATCAGCCGAGTGGTTCTTGTGGGAGAACAACTCCATTTGGCTCACTAACTTCACACACCATCAGGCTTTCAAGCAGCTCTCAAGGAAACTCAGTTTTCACACTCTATGCTTAGTGCCCTTTGAGTGCCTAGGACTGAAATGAAGCTTGGTGAGCATCCCACACAAACGAATGCTCCACATGCGGGTTTCACATGCCACCAACTCCACATTCACAGGCAACTTCAGCGCCACAGCCGTTTTCAGATAGCCCTCAATGCAAAGGCTCTAGATGCAAATATTGGTGTGAGAGCTAATTCAATCAAGGAAACACTGCATGTTGGTGAAGGGCATATTGAAGAAGGATCAGCCGAGTGGTTCTTGTGGGAGAACAACTCCATTTGGCTCACTAACTTCACACACCATCAGGCTTCCAAGCAGCTCTCAAGGAAACTCAGTTTTCACACTCTATGCTTAGTGCCCTTTGAGTGCATTATCTAGGAATGAATCTAGTAGAGCATCCCACACAAACGAATGCTCCACATGCGGGTTTCACATGCCACCAACTCCACATTCACAGGCAACTTCAGCGCCACAGCCGTTTTCAGATAGCCCTCAATGCAAAGGCTCTAGACGCAAATATTGGTGTGAGAGCTAATTCAATCAAGGAAACACTGCATGTTGGTGAAGGGCATATTGAAGAAGGATCAGCCGAGTGGTTCTTGTGGGAGAATAACTCCATTTGGCTCACTAACTTCACACACCATCAGGCTTCCAAGCAGCTCTCAAGGAAACTCAGTTTTCACACTCTATGCTTAGTGCCCTTTGAGTGCCTAGGACTGAAATGAATCTTGATGAGCATCCCACACAAACGAATGCTCCACATGCGGGTTCCACATGCCACCAACTCCACATTCTCAGGCAACTTCAGCGCCACAGCCATTTTCAGATAGCCCTCAATGCAAAGGCTCTAGACGCAAATATTGGTGTGAGAGCTAATTCAATCAAGAAAACACTGCATGTTGGTGAAGGGCATATTGAAGAAGGATCAGCCGAGTGGTTCTTGTGGGAGAACAACTCCATTTGGCTCACTAACTTCACACACCATCAGGCTTCCAAGCAGCTCTCAAGGAAACTCAGTTTTCACACTCTATGCTTAGTGCCCTTTGAGTGCCTAGGATTGAAATGAATCTTGGTGAGCATCCCACACAAACGAATGCTCCACATGCGGGTTCCACATGCCACCAACTCCACATTCTCAGGCAACTTCAGCGCCACAGCCATTTTCAGATAGCCCTCAATGCAAAGGCTCTAGACGCAAATATTGGTGTGAGAGCTAATTCAATCAAGAAAACACTGCATGTTGGTGAAGGGCATATTGAAGAAGGATCAGCCGAGTGGTTCTTGTGGGAGAACAACTCCATTTGGCTCACTAACTTCACACACCATCAGGCTTCCAAGCAGCTCTCAAGCAAACTCAGTTTTCACACTCTATGCTTAGTGCCCTTTGAGTGCATTATCTAGGAATGAACCTGGTAGAGCATCCCACACAAACGAATGCTCCACATGCGGGTTTCACATGCCACCAACTCCACATTCACAGGCAACTTCAGCGCCACAGCCGTTTTCAGATAGCCCTCAATGCAAAGGCTCTAGACGCAAATATTGGTGTGAGAGCTAATTCAATCAAGGAAACACTGCATGTTGGTGAAGGGCATATTGAAGAAGGATCAGCCGAGTGGTTCTTGTGGGAGAACAACTCCATTTGGCTCACTAACTTCACACACCATCAGGCTTCCAAGCAGCTCTCAAGGAAACTCAGTTTTCACACTCTATGCTTAGTGCCCTTTGAGTGCCTAGGATTGAAATGAATCTTGGTGAGCATCCCACACAAACGAATGCTCCACATGCGGGTTCCACATGCCACCAACTCCACATTCTCAGGCAACTTCAGCGCCACAGCCATTTTCAGATAGCCCTCAATGCAAAGGCTCTAGACGCAAATATTGGTGTGAGAGCTAATTCAATCAAGGAAACACTGCATGTTGGTGAAGGGCATATTGAAGAAGGATCAGCCGAGTGTTTCTTGTGGGAGAACAACTCCATTTGGCTCACTAACTTCACACACCATCAGGCTTCCAAGCAGCTCTCAAGGAAACTCAGTTTTCACACTCTATGCTTAGTGCCCTTTGAGTTCATTATCTAGGAATGAACCTGGTAGAGCATCCCACACAAACGAATGCTCCACATGCGGGTTTCACATGCCACCAACTCCACATTCTCAGGCAAATTCAGCGCCACAGGTGTTTTCAGATAGCCCTCAATGCAAAGGCTCTAGACGCAAATATTGGTGTGAGAGCTAATTCAATCAAGGAAACACTGCATGTTGCTGAAGGGCATATTGAAGAAGGAACAGCCGAGTGGTTCTTGTGGGAGAACAACTCTATTTGGCTCACTAACTTCACACACCATCAGGCTTCCAAGCAGCTCTCAAGGAAACTCAGTTTTCACACTCTATGCTTAGTGCCCTTTGAGTGCATTATCTAGGAATGAATCTAGTAGAGCATCCCACACAAACGAATGCTCCACATGCGGGTTTCACATGCCACCAACTCCACATTCTCAGGCAACTTCAGCGCCACAGCCGTTTTCAGATAGCCCTCAATGCAAAGGCTCTAGACGCAAATATTGGTGTGAGAGCTAATTCAATCAAGGAAACACTGCATGTTGCTGAAGGGCATATTGAAGAAGGATCAGCCGAGTGGTTCTTGTGGGAGAACAACTCCATTTGGCTCACTAACTTCACACACCATCAGGCTTCCAAGCAGCTCTCAAGGAAACTCAGTTTTCACACTCTATGCTTAGTGCCCTTTGAGTGCATTATCTAGGAATGAATCTAGTAGAGCATCCCACACAAACGAATGCTCCACATGCGGGTTTCACATGCCACCAACTCCACATTCACAGGCAACTTCAGCGCCACAGCCGTTTTCAGATAGCCCTCAATGCAAAGGCTCTAGACGCAAATATTGGTGTGAGAGCTAATTCAATCAAGGAAACACTGCATGTTGGTGAAGGGCATATTGAAGAAGGATCAGCCGAGTGGTTCTTGTGGGAGAACAACTCCATTTGGCTCACTAACTTCACACACCATCAGGCTTCCAAGCAGCTCTCAAGGAAACTCAGTTTTCACACTCTATGCTTAGTGCCCTTTGTGTGCCTTGGATTTAAATGAAGCTTGGTGAGCATCCCACACAAACGAATGCTCCACATGCGGGTTTCACATGCCACCAACTCCACATTCTCAGGCAACTTCAGTGCCACAGCCATTTTCAGATAGCCCTCAATGCAAATTCTCTAGATGTAAGTATTGGTGTGAGAGCTAATTCAATCAAGGAAACACTGCATATTGGTGAAGGGCATATTGAAGAAGAATCAGCCGAGTGGTCCTTGTGGGAGAACAACTCCATTTGGCTCACTAACTTCACACACCATCAGGCTTCCAAGCAGCTCTCAAAGAAACTCAGTTTTCACACTCTATGCTTAGTGCCCCTGAGTGCCTAGGACTGAAATGAATCTTGGTGAGCATTCCACACAAACGAATGCTCCACATGCGGGTTCCACATGCCACCAACTCCACATTCTCAGGCAACTTCAGCGCCACAGCCATTTTCAGATAGCCCTCAATGCAAAGGCTCTAGACACAAATATTGGTGTGAGAGCTAATTCAATCAAGGAAACACTGCATATTGGTGAAGGGCATATTGAAGAAGAATCAGGCGAGTGGTCCTTGTGGGAGAACAACTCCATTTGGCTCACTAACTTCACACACCATCAGGCTTCCAAGCAGCTCTCAAGGAAACTCAGTTTTCACACTCTATGCTTAGTGCCCTTTGAGTGCCTAGGACTGAAATGAATCTTGGTGAGCATCCCACACAAACGAATGCTCCACATGCGGGTTCCACATGCCACCAACTCCACATTCTCAGGCAACTTCAGCGCCACAGCCATTTTCAGATAGCCCTCGATGCAAAGGCTCTAGACGCAAATATTGGTGTGAGTGCTAATTCAATCAAGAAAACACTGCATGTTGGTGAAGGGCATATTTAAGAAGGATCAGCCGAGTGGTTCTTGTGGGAGAACAACTCCATTTGGCTCACTAACTTCACACACCATCAGGCTTCCAAGCAGCTCTCAAGGAAACTCAGTTTTCACACTCTATGCTTAGTGCCCTTTGAGTGCATTATCTAGGAATGAACCTGGTAGAGCATCCCACACAAACGAATGCTCCACATGCGGGTTTCACATGCCACCAACTCCACATTCACAGGCAACTTCAGCGCCACAGCCGTTTTCAGATAGCCCTCAATGCAAAGGCTCTAGACGCAAATATTGGTGTGAGAGCTAATTCAATCAAGGAAACACTGCATGTTGGTGAAGGGCATATTGAAGAAGGATCAGCCGAGTGGTTCTTGTGGGAGAACAACTCCATTTGGCTAACTTCACACACCATCAGGCTTCCAAGCAGCTCTCAAGGAAACTCAGTTTTCACACTCTATGCTTAGTGCCCTTTGTGTGCCTTGGATTTAAATGAAGCTTGGTGAGCATCCCACACAAACGAATGCTCCACATGCGGGTTTCACATGCCACCAACTCCACATTCTCAGGCAACTTCAGTGCCACAGCCATTTTCAGATAGCCCTCAATGCAAATTCTCTAGATGTAAGTATTGGTGTGAGAGCTAATTCAATCAAGGAAACACTGCATATTGGTGAAGGGCATATTGAAGAAGAATCAGCCGAGTGGTCCTTGTGGGAGAACAACTCCATTTGGCTCACTAACTTCACACACCATCAGGCTTCCAAGCAGCTCTCAAAGAAACTCAGTTTTCACACTCTATGCTTAGTGCCCTTTGAGTGCCTAGGACTGAAATGAATCTTGGTGAGCATTCCACACAAACGAATGCTCCACATGCGGGTTCCACATGCCACCAACTCCACATTCTCAGGCAACTTCAGCGCCACAGCCATTTTCAGATAGCCCTCAATGCAAAGGCTCTAGACACAAATATTGGTGTGAGAGCTAATTCAATCAAGGAAACACTGCATGTTGGTGAAGGGCATATTGAAGAAGAATCAGGCGAGTGGTCCTTGTGGGAGAACAACTCCATTTGGCTCACTAACTTCACACACCATCAGGCTTCCAAGCAGCTCTCAAGGAAACTCACTTTTCACACTCTATGCTTAGTGCCCTTTGAGTTCATTATCTAGGAATGAACCTGGTAGAGCATCCCACACAAACGAATGCTCCACATGCGGGTTCCACATGCCACCAACTCCACATTCTCAGGCAAATTCAGCGCCACAGGTGTTTTCAGATAGCCCTCAATGCAAAGGCTCTAGACGGAAATATTGGTGTGAGAGCTAATTCAATCAAGGAAACACTGCATGTTGCTGAAGGGCATATTGAAGAAGGATCAGCCGAGTGGTTCTTGTGGGAGAACAACTCTATTTGGCTCACTAACTTCACACACCATCAGGCTTCCAAGCAGCTCTCAAGGAAACTCAGTTTTCACACTCTATGCTTAGTGCCCTTTGAGTGCATTATCTAGGAATGAATCTAGTAGAGCATCCCACACAAACGAATGCTCTACATGCGGGTTTCACATGCCACCGACTCCACATTCTCAGGCAACTTCAGCGCCACAGCCGTTTTCAGATAGCCCTCAATGCAAAGGCTCTAGACGCAAATATTGGTGTGAGAGCTAATTCAATCAAGGATACACTGCATGTTGGTGAAGGGCATATTGAAGAAGGATCAGCCGAGTGGTTCTTGTGGGAGAATAACTCCATTTGGCTCACTAACTTCACACACCATCAGGCTTCCAAGCAGCTCTCAAGGAAACTCAGTTTTCACACTCTATGATTAATGCCCTTTGTGTGCCTAGGACTGAAATGAAGCTGGTAGAGCATCCCACACAAACGAATGCTCCACATGCGGGTTTCACATGCCACCAACTCCACATTCTCAGGCAACTTCAGCGCCACAGCCGTTTTCAGATAGCCCTCAATGCAAAGGCTTTAGACGCAAATATTGGTGTGAGAGCTAATTCAATCAAGGAAACACTGCATGTTGGTGAAGGGCATATTGAAGAAGGATCAGCCGAGTGGTTCTTGTGGGAGAACAACTCCATTTGGTTCACTAACTTCACACACCATCAGGCTTCCAAACAGCTCTCAAGGAAACTCAGTTTTCACACTCTATGCTTAGTGCACTTTGAGTTCATTATCTAGGAATGAACCTGGTAGAGCATCCCACACAAACGAATGCTCCACATGCGGTTTTCACATGCCACCAACTCCACATTCACAGGCAACTTCAGCGCCACAGCCGTTTTCAGATAGCCCTCAATGCAAAGGCTCTAGACGCAAATATTGGTGTGAGAGCTAATTCAATCAAGGAAACACTGCATGTTGGTGAAGGGCATATTGAAGAAGGATCAGCCAAGTGGTTCTTGTGGGAGAACAACTCCATTTGGCTCACTAACTTCACACACCATCAGACTTCCAAGCAGCTCTCAAGGAAACTCAGTTTTCACACTCTATGCTTAGTGCCCTTTGAGTGCATTATCTAGGAATGAACCTGGTAGAGCATCCCACACAAACGAATGCTCCACATGCGGGTTTCACATGCCACCAACTCCACATTCTCAGGCAACTTCAGTGCCACAGTCATTTTCAGATAGCCCTCAATGCAAATTCTCTAGATGTAAGTATTGGTGTGAGAGCTAATTCAGTCAAGGAAACACTGCATATTGGTGAAGGGCAAATTGAAGAAGAATCAGCCGAGTTGTCCTTGTGGGAGAACAACTCCATTTGGCTCACTAACTTCACACACCATCAGGCTTCCAAGCAGCTCTCAAGGAAACTCAGTTTTCACACTCTATGATTAGTGCCCTTTGTGTGCCTAGGACTGAAATGAAGCTGGTAGAGCATCCCACACAAACGAATGCTCCACATGCGGGTTTCACATGCCACCAACTCCACATTCACAGGCAACTTCAGCGCCACAGCCGTTTTCAGATAGCCCTCAATGCAAAGGCTCTAGACGCAAATATTGGTGTGAGAGCTAATTCAATCAAGGAAACACTGCATGTTGGTGAAGGGCATATTGAAGAAGGATCAGCCGAGTGGTTCTTGTGGGAGAACAACTCCATTTGGTTCACTAACTTCACACACCATCAGGCTTCCAAGCAGCTCTCAAGGAAACTCAGTTTTCACACTCTATGCTTAGTGCCCTTTGAGTGCCTAGGATTGAAATGAATCTTGGTGAGCATCCCACACAAACGAATGCTCCACATGCGGGTTTCACATGCCACCAACTCCACATTCACAGGCAACTTCAGCGCCACAGCCGCTTTCAGATAGCCCTCAATGCAAAGGCTCTAGACGCAAATATTGGTGTGAGAGCTAATTCAATCAAGGAAACACTGCATGTTGGTGAAGGGCATATTGAAGAAGGATCAGCCGAGTGGTTCTTGTGGGAGAACAACTCCATTTGGCTCACTAACTTCACACACCATCAGGCTTCCAAGCAGCTCTCAAGGAAACTCAGTTTTCACACTCTATGCTTAGTGCCCTTTGAGTGCATTATCTAGGAATGAACCTGGTAGAGCATCCCACACAAACGAATGCTCCACATGCGGGTTTCACATGCCACCAACTCCACATTCACAGGCAACTTCAGCGCCACAGCCGTTTTCAGATAGCCCTCAATGCAAAGGCTCTAGACGCAAAAATTGGTGTGAGAGCTAATTCAATCAAGGAAACACTGCATGTTGGTGAAGGGCATATTGAAGAAGGATCAGCCGAGTGGTTCTTGTGGGAGAACAACTCCATTTGGCTCACTAACTTCACACACCATCAGGCTTCCAAGCAGCTCTCAAGGAAACTCAGTTTTCACACTCTATGCTTAGTGCCCTTTGAGTGCCTAGGATTGAAATGAATCTTGGTGAGCATCCCACACAAACGAATGCTCCACATGCGGGTTTCACATGCCACCAACTCCACATTTTCACACAACTTCAGCGCCACAGCCGTTTTCAGATAGCCCTCAATGCAAAGGCTCTAGACGCAAATATTGGTGTGAGAGCTAATTCAATCAAGGAAACACTGCATGTTGGTGAAGGGCATATTGAAGAAGGATCAGCCGAGTGGTTCTTGTGGGAGAACAACTCCATTTGGCTCACTAACTTCACACACCATCAGGCTTCTAAGCAGCTCTCAAGGAAACTCAGTTTTCACACTCTATGCTTAGTGCCCTTTGAGTGCATTATCTAGGAATGAACCTGGTAGAGCATCCCACACAAACGAATGCTCCACATGCGGGTTTCACATGCCACCAACTCCACATTCACAGGCAACTTCAGCGCCACAGCCATTTTCAGATAGCCCTCAATGCAAAGGCTCTAGACGCAAATATTGGTGTGAGAGCTAATTCAATCAAGGAAACACTGCATGTTGCTGAAGGGCATATTGAAGAAGGATCATCCGAGTGGTTCTTGTGGGAGAACAACTCCATTTGGCTCACTAACTTCACACACCATCAGGCTTCCAAGCAGCTCTCAAGGAAACTCAGTTTTCACACTCTATGCTTAGTGCCCTTTGAGTGCCTAGGACTGAAATGAAGCTTGGTGAGCATCCCACACAAACGAATGCTCCACATGCGGGTTTCACATGCCACCAACTCCACATTCACAGGCAACTTCAGTGCCACAGCCATTTTCAGATAGCCCTCAATGCAAAGGCTCTAGACGCAAATATTGGTGTGACAGCTAATTCAATCAAGGAAACACTGCATGTTGGTGAAGGGCATATTGAAGAAGGATCAACCAAGTGGTCATTGTGCGAGAACAACTCCATTTGGCTCACTAACTTCACACACCATCAGGCTTCCAAGCAGCTCTCAAGGAAACTCAGTTTTCACACTCTATGCTTAGTGCCCTTTGAGTGCATTATCTAGGAATGAATCTAGTAGAGCATCCCACACAAACGAATGCTCCACATGCGGGTTTCACATGCCACCAACTCCACATTCACAGGCAACTTCAGCGCCACAGCCTTTTTCAGATAGCCCTCAATGCAAAGGCTCTAGACGCAAATATTGGTGTGAGAGCTAATTCAATCAAGGAAACACTGCATGTTGGTGAAGGGCATATTAAAGAAGGATCAGCCGAGTGGTTCTTGTGGGAGAACAACTCCATTTGGCTCACTAACTTCACACACCATCAGGCTTCCAAGCAGCTCTCAAGGAAACTCAGTTTTCACACTCTATGCTTAGTGCCCTTTGTGTGCCTTGGATTTAAATGAAGCTTGGTGAGCATCCCACACAAACGAATGCTCCACATGCGGGTTTCACATGCCACCAACTCCACATTCTCAGGCAACTTCAGTGCCACAGCCATTTTCAGATAGCCCTCAATGCAAATTCTCTAGATGTAAATATTGGTGTGAGAGCTAATTCAATCAAGGAAACACTGCATATTGATGAAGGGCATATTGAAGAACGATCAACCAAGTAATCCTTGTGCGAGAACAAATCCATTTGGCTCGCTAACTTCACACACCATCAGGCTTCCAAGCAGCTCTCAAGGAAACTCAGTTTTCACACTCTATGCTTAGTGCCCTTTGAGTGCCTAGGACTGAAATGAAGCTTGGTGAGCATCCCACACAAACGAATGCTCCACATGCGGGTTTCACATGCCACCAACTCCACATTCACAGGCAACTTCAGCGCCACAGCCGTTTTCAGATAGCCCTCAATGCAAAGGCTCTAGACGCAAATATTGGTGTGAGAGCTAATTCAATCAAGGAAACACTGCATGTTGCTGAAGGGCATATTGAAGAAGGATCAGCCGAGTGGTTCTTGTGGAAGAACAACTCCATTTGGCTCACTAACTTCACACACCATCAGGCTTCCAAGCAGCTCTCAAGGAAACTCAGTTTTCACACTCTATGCTTAGTGCCCTTTGAGTGCCTAGGACTGAAATGAAGCTTGGTGAGCATCCCACACAAACGAATGCTCCACATGCGGGTTTCACATGCCACCAACTCCACATTCACAGGCAACTTCAGCGCCACAGCCGTTTTCAGATAGCCCTCAATGCAAAGGCTCTAGACGCAAATATTGGTGTGAGAGCTAATTCAATCAAGGAAACACTGCATGTTGCTGAAGGGCATATTGAAGAAGGATCAGCCGAGTGGTTCTTGTGGGAGAACAACTCCATTTGGCTCACTAACTTCACACACCATCAGGCTTCCAAGCAGCTCTCAAGGAAACTCAGTTTTCACACTCTATGCTTAGTGCCCTTTGAGTGCCTAGGACTGAAATGAAGCTTGGTGAGCATCCCACACAAACGAATGCTCCACATGCGGGTTTCACATGCCACCAACTCCACATTCACAGGCAACTTCAGTGCCACAGCCATTTTCAGATAGCCCTCAATGCAAAGGCTCTAGACGCAAATATTGGTGTGAGAGCTAATTCAATCAAGGAAACACTGCATGTTGGTGAAGGGCATATTGAAGAAGGATCAACCAAGTGGTCATTGTGCGAGAACAACTCCATTTGGCTCACTAACTTCACACACCATCAGGCTTCCAAGCAGCTCTCAAGGAAACTCAGTTTTCACACTCTATGCTTAGTGCCCTTTGAGTGCCTGGGACTGAAATGAATCTTGGTGAGCATCCCACACAAACGAATGCTCCACATGCGGGTTCCACATGCCACCAACTCCACATTCACAGGCAACTTCAGCGCCACAGCCATTTTCAGATAGCCCTCAATGCAAAGGCTCTAGACGCAAATATTGGTGTGAGAGCTAATTCAATCAAGGAAACACTGCATGTTGGTGAAGGGCATATTGAAGAAGGATCAGCCGAGTGGTTCTTGTGGGAGAATAACTCCATTTGGCTCACTAACTTCACACACCATCAGGCTTCCAAGCAGCTCTCAAGGAAACTCAGTTTTCACACTCTATGCTTAGTGCCCTTTGAGTGCCTAGGATTGAAATGAATCTTGGTGAGCATCCCACACAAACGAATGCTCCACATGCGGGTTTCACATGCCACCAACTCCACATTCACAGGCAACTTCAGCGCCACAGCCGTTTTCAGATAGCCCTCAATGCAAAGGCTCTAGACGCAAATATTGGTGTGAGAGCTAATTCAATCAAGGAAACACTGCATGTTGGTGAAGGGCATATTGAAGAAGGAACAGCCGAGTGGTTCTTGTGGGAGAACAACTCCATTTGGCTCACTAGCTTCACACACCATCAGGCTTCCAAGCAGCTCTCAAGGAAACTCAGTTTTCACACTCTATGCTTAGTGCCCTTTGACTGCCTAGGATTGAAATGAAGCTTGGTGAGCATCCCACACAAACGAATGCTCCACATGCGGGTTCCACATGCCACCAACTCCACATTCTCAGGCAACTTCAGCGCCACAGCCGTTTTCAGATAGCCCTCAATGCAAAGGCTCTAGACGCAAATATTGGTGTGAGAGCTAATTCAATCAAGGAAACACTGCATGTTGGTGAAGGGCATATTGAAGAAGGATCAGCCGAGTGGTTCTTGTGGGAGAACAACTCCATTTGGCTCACTAACTTCACACACCATCAGGCTTCCAAGCAGCTCTCAAGGAAACTCAGTTTTCACACTCTATGCTTAGTGCCCTTTGAGTGCATTATCTAGGAATGAACCTGGTAGAGCATCCCACACAAACGAATGCTCCACATGCGGGTTTCACATGCCACCAACTCCACATTCACAGGCAATTTCAGCGCCACAGCCGTTTTCAGATAGCCCTCAATGCAAAGGCTCTAGACGCAAATATTTGTGTGAGAGCTAATTCAATCAAGGAAACATTGCATGTTGGTGAAGGGCATATTGAAGAAGGATCAGCCGAGTGGTTCTTGTGGAAGAACAACTCCATTTGGCTCACTAACTTCACACACCATCAGGCTTCCAAGCAGCTCTCAAGGAAACTCAGTTTTCACACTCTATGCTTAGTGCCCTTTGAGTGCCTAGGACTGAAATGAAGCTTGGTGAGCATCCCACACAAACGAATGCTCCACATGCGGGTTTCACATGCCACCAACTCCACATTCACAGGCAACTTCAGCGCCACAGCCGTTTTCAGATAGCCCTCAATGCAAAGGCTCTAGACGCAAATATTGGTGTGAGAGCTAATTCAATCAAGGAAACACTGCATGTTGCTGAAGGGCATATTGAAGAAGGATCAGCCGAGTGGTTCTTGTGGGAGAACAACTCCATTTGGCTCACTAACTTCACACACCATCAGGCTTCCAAGCAGCTCTCAAGGAAACTCAGTTTTCACACTCTATGCTTAGTGCCCTTTGAGTGCCTAGGACTGAAATGAAGCTTGGTGAGCATCCCACACAAACGAATGCTCCACATGCGGGTTTCACATGCCACCACCTCCACATTCACAGGCAACTTCAGTGCCACAGCCATTTTCAGATAGCCCTCAATGCAAAGGCTCTAGACGCAAATATTGGTGTGAGAGCTAATTCAATCAAGGAAACACTGCATGTTGGTGAAGGGCATATTGAAGAAGGATCAACCAAGTGGTCATTGTGCGAGAACAACTCCATTTGGCTCACTAACTTCACACACCATCAGGCTTCCAAGCAGCTCTCAAGGAAACTCAGTTTTCACACTCTATGCTTAGTGCCCTTTGAGTGCCTGGGACTGAAATGAATCTTGGTGAGCATCCCACACAAACGAATGCTCCACATGCGGGTTCCACATGCCACCAACTCCACATTCACAGGCAACTTCAGCGCCACAGCCATTTTCAGATAGCCCTCAATGCAAAGGCTCTAGAGGCAAATATTGGTGTGAGAGCTAATTCAATCAAGGAAACACTGCATGTTGGTGAAGGGCATATTGAAGAAGGATCAGCCGAGTGGTTCTTGTGGGAGAATAACTCCATTTGGCTCACTAACTTCACACACCATCAGGCTTCCAAGCAGCTCTCAAGGAAACTCAGTTTTCACACTCTATGCTTAGTGCCCTTTGAGTGCCTAGGATTGAAATGAATCTTGGTGAGCATCCCACACAAACGAATGCTCCACTTGCGGGTTTCACATGCCACCAACTCCACATTCACAGGCAACTTCAGCGGCACAGCCGTTTTCAGATAGCCCTCAATGCAAAGGCTCTAGACGCAAATATTGGTGTGAGAGCTAATTCAATCAAGGAAACACTGCATGTTGGTGAAGGGCATATTGAAGAAGGATCAGCCGAGTGGTTCTTGTGGGAGAACAACTCCATTTGGCTCACTAACTTCACACACCATCAGGCTTCCAAGCAGCTCTCAAGGAAACTCAGTTTTCACACTCTATGCTTAGTGCCCTTTGAGTGCCTAGGACTGAAATGAATCTTGGTGAGCATCCCACACAAACGAATGCTCCACTTGCGGGTTTCACATGCCACCAACTCCACATTCACAGGCAACTTCAGTGCCACAGCCGCTTTCAGATAGCCCTCAATGCAAAGGCTCTAGACGCAAATATTGGTGTGAGAGCTAATTCAATCAAGGAAACACTGCATGTTGGTGAAGGGCATATTGAAGAAGGATCAACCAAGTGGTCATTGTGCGAGAACAACTCCATTTGGCTCACTAACTTCACACACCATCAGGCTTCCAAGCAGCTCTCAAGGAAACTCAGTTTTCACACTCTATGCTTAGTGCCCTTTGAGTGCATTATCTAGGAATGAATCTAGTAGAGCATCCCACACAAACGAATGCTCCACATGCGGGTTTCACATGCCACCAACTCCACATTCACAGGCAACTTCAGCGCCACAGCCTTTTTCAGATAGCCCTCAATGCAAAGGCTCTAGACGCAAATATTGGTGTGAGAGCTAATTCAATCAAGGAAACACTGCATGTTGGTGAAGGGCATATTGAAGAAGGATCAGCCGAGTGGTTCTTGTGGGAGAACAACTCCATTTGGCTCACTAACTTCACACACCATCAGGCTTCCAAGCAGCTCTCAAGGAAACTCAGTTTTCACACTCTATGCTTAGTGCCCTTTGTGTGCCTTGGATTTAAATGAAGCTTGGTGAGCATCCCACACAAACGAATGCTCCACATGCGGGTTTCACATGCCACCAACTCCACATTCTCAGGCAACTTCAGTGCCACAGCCATTTTCAGATAGCCCTCAATGCAAATTCTCTAGATGTAAATATTGGTGTGAGAGCTAATTCAATCAAGGAAACACTGCATATTGATGAAGGGCATATTGAAGAACGATCAACCAAGTAATCCTTGTGCGAGAACAAATCCATTTGGCTCGCTAACTTCACACACCATCAGGCTTCCAAGCAGCTCTCAAGGAAACTCAGTTTTCACACTCTATGCTTAGTGCCCTTTGAGTGCCTAGGACTGAAATGAAGCTTGGTGAGCATCCCACACAAACGAATGCTCCACATGCGGGTTTCACATGCCACCAACTCCACATTCACAGGCAACTTCAGCGCCACAGCCGTTTTCAGATAGCCCTCAATGCAAAGGCTCTAGACGCAAATATTGGTGTGAGAGCTAATTCAATCAAGGAAACACTGCATGTTGCTGAAGGGCATATTGAAGAAGGATCAGCCGAGTGGTTCTTGTGGAAGAACAACTCCATTTGGCTCACTAACTTCACACACCATCAGGCTTCCAAGCAGCTCTCAAGGAAACTCAGTTTTCACACTCTATGATTAGTGCCCTTTGAGTGCCTAGGACTGAAATGAAGCTTGGTGAGCATCCCACACAAACGAATGCTCCACATGCGGGTTTCACATGCCACCAACTCCACATTCACAGGCAACTTCAGCGCCACAGCCGTTTTCAGATAGCCCTCAATGCAAAGGCTCTAGACGCAAATATTGGTGTGAGAGCTAATTCAATCAAGGAAACACTGCATGTTGCTGAAGGGCATATTGAAGAAGGATCAGCCGAGTGGTTCTTGTGGGAGAACAACTCCATTTGGCTCACTAACTTCACACACCATCAGGCTTCCAAGCAGCTCTCAAGGAAACTCAGTTTTCACACTCTATGCTTAGTGCCCTTTGAGTGCCTAGGACTGAAATGAAGCTTGGTGAGCATCCCACACAAACGAATGCTCCACATGCGGGTTTCACATGCCACCAACTCCACATTCACAGGCAACTTCAGTGCCACAGCCATTTTCAGATAGCCCTCAATGCAAAGGCTCTAGACGCAAATATTGGTGTGAGAGCTAATTCAATCAAGGAAACACTGCATGTTGGTGAAGGGCATATTGAAGAAGGATCAACCAAGTGGTCATTGTGCGAGAACAACTCCATTTGGCTCACTAACTTCACACACCATCAGGCTTCCAAGCAGCTCTCAAGGAAACTCAGTTTTCACACTCTATGCTTAGTGCCCTTTGAGTGCCTGGGACTGAAATGAATCTTGGTGAGCATCCCACACAAACGAATGCTCCACATGCGGGTTTCACATGCCACCAACTCCACATTCACAGGCAACTTCAGCGCCACAGCCGTTTTCAGATAGCCCTCAATGCAAAGCCTCTAGACGCAAATATTGGTGTGAGAGCTAATTCAATCAAGGAAACACTGCATGTTGGTGAAGGGCATATTGAAGAAGGATCAGCCGAGTGGTTCTTGTGGGAGAACAACTCCATTTGGCTCACTAACTTCACACACCATCAGGCTTCCAAGCAGCTCTCAAGGAAACTCAGTTTTCACACTCTATGCTTAGTGCCCTTTGAGTGCATTATCTAGGAATGAATCTAGTAGAGCATCCCACACAAACGAATGCTCCACATGCGGGTTTCACATGCCACCAACTCCACATTCACAGGCAACTTCAGCGCCACAGCCGTTTTCAGATAGCCCTCAATGCAAAGGCTCTAGACGCAAATATTGGTGTGAGAGCTAATTCAATCAAGGAAACACTGCATGTTGGTGCAGGGCATATTGAAGAAGGATCAGCCGAGTGGTTCTTGTGGGAGAACAACTCCATTTGGCTCACTAACTTCACACACCATCAGGCTTCCAAGCAGCTCTCAAGGAAACTCAGTTTTCACACTCTATGCTTATTGCCCTTTGTGTGCCTTAGATTTAAATGAAGCTTGGTGAGCATCCCACACAAACGAATGCTCCACATGCGGGTTTCACATGCCACCAACTCCACATTCTCAGGCAACTTTAGTGCCACAGCCATTTTCAGATAGCCCTCAATGCAAATTCTCTAGATGTAAATATTGGTGTGAGAGCTAATTCAATCAAGGAAACACTGCATATTGATGAAGGGCATATTGAAGAACGATCAACCAAGTAGTCCTTGTGCGAGAACAACTCCATTTGGCTCGCTAACTTCACACACCATCAGGCTTCCAAGCAGCTCTCAAGGAACCTCAGTTTTCACACTCTATGCTTAGTGCCCTTTGAGTGCCTGACTGAAATGAATCTTGGTGAGCATCCCACACAAACGAATGCTCCACATGCGGGTTCCACATGCCACCAACTCCACATTCACAGGCAACTTCAGCGCCACAGCCATTTTCAGATAGCCCTCAATGCAAAGGCTCTAGACGCAAATATTGGTGTGAGAGCTAATTCAATCAAGGAAACACTGCATGTTGGTGAAGGGCATATTGAAGAAGGATCAGCCGAGTGGTTCTTGTGGGAGAACAACTCCATTTGGCTCACTAACTTCACACACCATCAGGCTTCCAAGCAGCTCTCAAGGAAACTCAGTTTTCACACTCTATGCTTAGTGCCCTTTGAGTGCCTGGGACTGAAATGAATCTTGGTGAGCATCCCACACAAACGAATGCTCCACATGCGGGTTCCACATGCCACCAACTCCACATTCACAGGCAACTTCAGCGCCACAGCCATTTTCAGATAGCCCTCAATGCAAAGGCTCTAGACGCAAATATTGGTGTGAGAGCTAATTCAATCAAGGAAATACTGCATGTTGGTGAAGGGCATATTGAAGAAGGATCAGCCGAGTGGTTCTTGTGGGAGAACAACTCCATTTGGCTCACTAACTTCACACACCATCAGGCTTCCAAGCAGCTCTCAAGGAAACTCAGTTTTCACACTCTATGCTTAGTGCCCTTTGAGTGCCGAGGACTGAAATGAAGCTTGGTGAGCATCCCACACAAACGAATGCTCCACATGCGGGTTCCACATGCCACCAACTCCACATTCACAGGCAACTTCAGCGCCACAGCCGTTTTCAGATAGCCCTCAATGCAAAGGCTCTAGACGCAAATATTGGTGTGAGAGCTAATTCAATCAAGGAAACACTGCATGTTGGTGAAGGGCATATTGAAGAAGGATCAGCTGAGTGGTTCTTGTGGGAGAACAACTCCATTTGGCTCACTAACTTCACACACCATCAGGCTTGCAAGCAGCTCTCAAGGAAACTCAGTTTTCACACTCTATGCTTAGTGCCCTTTCACTGCATTATCTAGGAATGAACCTGATAGAGCATCCCACACAAACGAATGCTCCACATGCGGGTTTCACATGCCACCAACTCCACATTCACAGGCAACTTCAGCGCCACAGCCGTTTTCAGATAGCCCTCAATGCAAAGGCTCTAGACGCAAATATTGGTGTGAGAGCTAATTCAATCAAGGAAACACTGCATGTTGGTGAAGGGCATATTGAAGAAGGATCAGCCGAGTGGTTCTTGTGGAAGAACAACTCCATTTGGCTCACTAACTTCACACACCATCAGGCTTCCTAGCAGCTCTCAAGGAAACTCAGTTTTCACACTCTATGATTAGTGCCCTTGGAGTGCCTAGGACTGAAATGAAGCTTGGTGAGCATCCCACACAAACGAATGCTCCACATGCGGGTTTCACATGCCACCAACTCCACATTCACAGGCAACTTCAGCGCCACAGCCGTTTTCAGATAGCCCTCAATGCAAAGGCTCTAGACGCAAATATTGGTGTGAGAGCTAATTCAATCAAGGAAACACTGCATGTTGCTGAAGGGCATATTGAAGAAGGATCAGCCGAGTGGTTCTTGTGGGAGAACAACTCCATTTGGCTCACTAACTTCACACACCATCAGGCTTCCAAGCAGCTCTCAAGGAAACTCAGTTTTCACACTCTATGCTTAGTGCCCTTTGAGTGCCTAGGACTGAAATGAAGCTTGGTGAGCATCCCACACAAACGAATGCTCCACATGCGGGTTTCACATGCCACCAACTCCACATTCACAGGCAACTTCAGCCCCACAGCCATTTTCAGATAGCCCTCAATGCAAAGGCTCTAGACGCAAATATTGGTGTGAGAGCTAATTCAATCAAGGAAACACTGCATGTTGGTGAAGGGCATATTGAAGAAGGATCAACCAAGTGGTCATTGTGGGAGAACAACTCCATTTGGCTCACTAACTTCACACACCATCAGGCTTCCAAGCAGCTCTCAAGGAAACTCAGTTTTCACACTCTATGCTTAGTGCCCTTTGAGTGCATTATCTAGGAATGAATCTAGTAGAGCATCCCACACAAACGAATGCTCCACATGCGGGTTTCACATGCCACCAACTCCACATTCACAGGCAACTTCAGCGCCACAGCCGTTTTCAGATAGCCCTCAATGCAAAGGCTCTAGACGCAAATATTGGTGTGAGAGCTAATTCAATCAAGGAAACACTGCATGTTGCTGAAGGGCATATTGAAGAAGGATCAGCCGAGTGGTTCTTGTGGGAGAACAACTCCATTTGGCTCACTAACTTCACACACCATCAGGCTTCCAAGCAGCTCTCAAGGAAACTCAGTTTTCACACTCTATGCTTAGTGCCCTTTGAGTGCCTAGGACTGAAATGAAGCTTGGTGAGCATCCCACACAAACGAATGCTCCACATGCGGGTTTCACATGCCACCAACTCCACATTCACAGGCAACTTCAGCGCCACAGCCATTTTCAGATAGCCCTCAATGCAAAGGCTCTAGACGCAAATATTGGTGTGAGAGCTAATTCAATCAAGGAAACACTGCATGTTGGTGAAGGGCATATTGAAGAAGGATCAACCAAGTGGTCATTGTGGGAGAACAACTCCATTTGGCTCACTAACTTCACACACCATCAGGCTTCCAAGCAGCTCTCAAGGAAACTCAGTTTTCACACTCTATGCTTAGTGCCCTTTGAGTGCATTATCTAGGAATGAATCTAGTAGAGCATCCCACACAAACGAATGCTCCACATGCGGGTTTCACATGCCACCAACTCCACATTCACAGGCAACTTCAGCGCCACAGCCGTTTTCAGATAGTCCTCAATGCAAAGGCTCTAGACGCAAATATTGGTGTGAGAGCTAATTCAATCAAGGAAACACTGCATGTTGGTGAAGGGCATATTGAAGAAGGATCAGTCGAGTGGTTCTTGTGGGAGAACAACTCTATTTGGCTCACTAACTTCACACACCATCAGGCTTCCAAGCAGCTCTCAAGGAAACTCAGTTTTCACACTCTATGCTTATTGCCCTTTGTGTGCCTTAGATTTAAATGAAGCTTGGTGAGCATCCCACACAAACAAATGCTCCACATGCGGGTTTCACATGCCACCAACTCCACATTCTCAGGCAACTTCAGCGAGACAGCCATTTTCAGATAGCCCTCAATGCAAATTCTCTAGATGTAAATATTGGTGTGAGAGCTAATTCAATCAAGGAAACACTGCATATTGATGAAGGGCATATTGAAGAACGATCAACCAAGTAGTCCTTGTGCGAGAACAACTCCATTTGGCTCGCTAACTTCACACACCATCAGGCTTCCAAGCAGCTCTCAAGGAAACTCAGTTTTCACACTCTATGCTTAGTGCCCTTTGAGTGCCTGGGACTGAAATGAATCTTGGTGAGCATCCCACACAAACGAATGCTCCACATGCGGGTTCCACATGCCACCAACTCCACATTCACAGGCAACTTCAGCGCCACAGCCATTTTCAGATAGCCCTCAATGCAAAGGCTCTAGACGCAAATATTGGTGTGAGAGCTAATTCAATCAAGGAAACACTGCATGTTGGTGAAGGGCATATTGAAGAAGGATCAGCCGTGTGGTTCTTGTGGGAGAACAACTCCATTTGGCTCACTAACTTCACACACCATCAGGCTTCCAAGCAGCTCTCAAGGAAACTCAGTTTTCACACTCTATGCTTAGTGCCCTTTGAGTGCCTGGGACTGAAATGAATCTTGGTGAGCATCCCACACAAACGAATGCTCCACATGCGGGTTCCACATGCCACCAACTCCACATTCACAGGCAACTTCAGCGCCACAGCCATTTTCAGATAGCCCTCAATGCAAAGGCTCTAGACGCAAATATTGGTGTGAGAGCTAATTCAATCAAGGAAATACTGCATGTTGGTGAAGGGCATATTGAAGAAGGATCAGCCGAGTGGTTCTTGTGGGAGAATAACTCCATTTGGCTCACTAACTTCACACACCATCAGGCTTCCAAGCAGCTCTCAAGGAAACTCAGTTTTCACACTCTATGCTTAGTGCCCTTTGAGTGCCTAGGACTGAAATGAAGCTTGGTGAGCATCCCACACAAACGAATGCTCCACATGCGGGTTTCACATGCCACCAACTCCACATTTTCACACAACTTCAGCGCCACAGCCGTTTTGAGATAGCCCTCAATGCAAAGGCTCTAGACGCAAATATTGGTGTGAGAGCTAATTCAATCAAGGAAACACTGCATGTTGGTGAAGGGCATATTGAAGAAGGATCAGCCGAGTGGTTCTTGTGGGAGAACAACTCCATTTGGCTCACTAACTTCACACACCATCAGGCTTCCAAGCAGGTCTCAAGGAAACTCAGTTTTCACACTCTATGCTTAGTGCCCTTTGAGTGCATTATCTAGGAATGAATCTTGGTGAGCATCCCACACAAACGAATGCTCCACATGCGGGTTTCACATGCCACCAACTCCACATTTTCACACAACTTCAGCACCACAGCCGTTTTCAGATAGCCCTCAATGCAAAGGCTCTAGACGCAAATATTGGTGTGAGAGCTAATTCAATCAAGGAAACACTGCATGTTGGTGAAGGGCATATTGAAGAAGGATCAGCCGAGTGGTTCTTGTGGGAGAACAACTCCATTTGGCTCACTAACTTCACACACCATCAGGCTTCCAAGCAGGTCTCAAGGAAACTCAGTTTTCACACTCTATGCTTAGTGCCCTTTGAGTGCATTATCTAGGAATGAATCTTGGTGAGCATCCCACACAAACGAATGCTCCACATGCGGGTTTCACATGCCACCAACTCCACATTTTCACACAACTTCAGCACCACAGCCGTTTTCAGATAGCCCTCAATGCAAAGGCTCTAGACGCAAATATTGGTGTGAGAGCTAATTCAATCAAGGAAACACTGCATGTTGGTGAAGGGCATATTGAAGAAGGATCAGCCGAGTGGTTCTTGTGGGAGAACAACTCCATTTGGCTCACTAACTTCACACACCATCAGGCTTCCAAGCAGCTCTCAAGGAAACTCAGTTTTCACACTCTATGCTTAGTGCCCTTTGAGTGCCTAGGACTGAAATGAAGCTTGGTGAGCATCCCACACAAACGAATGCTCCACATGCGGGTTTCACATGCCACCAACTCCACATTCACAGGCAACTTCAGCGCCACAGCCATTTTCAGATAGCCCTCGATGCAAAGGCTCTAGACGCAAATATTGGTGTGAGAGCTAATTCAATCAAGGAAACACTGCATGTTGGTGAAGGGCATATTGAAGAAGGATCAGCCGAGTGGTTCTTGTGGGAGAACAACTCCATTTGGCTCACTAACTTCATACACCATCAGGCTTCCAAGCAGCTCTCAAGGAAACTCAGTTTTCACACTCTATGCTTAGTGCCCTTTGAGTGCATTATCTAGGAATGAACCTGGTAGAGCATCCCACACAAACGAATGCTCCACATGCGGGTTTCACATGCCACCAACTCCACATTCACAGGCAACTTCAGCGCCACAGCCGTTTTCAGATAGCCCTCAATGCAAAGACTCTAGACGCAAAAATTGGTGTGAGAGCTAATTCAATCAAGGAAACACTGCATGTTGGTGAAGGGCATATTGAAGAAGGATCAGCCGAGTGGTTCTTGTGGGAGAACAACTCCATTTGGCTCACTAACTTCACACACCATCAGGCTTCCAAGCAGCTCTCAAGGAAACTCAGTTTTCACACTCTATGCTTAGTGCCCTTTGAGTGCCTAGGACTGAAATGAATCTTGGTGAGCATCCCACACAAACGAATGCTCCACATGCGGGTTCCACATGCCACCAACTCCACATTCACAGGCAACTTCAGCGCCACAGCCATTTTCAGATAGCCCTCAATGCAAAGGCTCTAGACGCAAATATTGGTGTGAGAGCTAATTCAATCAAGGAAACACTGCATGTTGGTGAAGGGCATATTGAAGAATGATCAGCCGAGTGGTTCTTGTGGGAGAACAACTTCATTTGGCTCACTAACTTCACACACCATCAGTCTTCCAAACAGCTCTCAAGGAAACTGAGTTTTCACACTCTATGATTAGTGCCCTTTGAGTGCCTAGGACTGAAATGAAGCTTGGTGAGCATCCCACACAAACGAATGCTCCACATGCGGGTTTCACATGCCACCAACTCCACATTTTCACACAACTTCAGCGCCACAGCCGTTTTCAGATAGCCCTCAATGCAAAGGCTCTAGACGCAAATATTGGTGTGAGAGCTAATTCAATCAAGGAAACACCGCATGTTGGTGAAGGGCATATTGAAGAACGATCAGCCGAGTGGTTCTTGTGGGAGAACAACTCCATTTGGCTCACTAACTTCACACACCATCAGGCTTCCTAGCAGCTCTCAAGGAAACTCAGTTTTCACACTCTATGCTTAGTGCCCTTTGAGTGCATTATCTAGGAATGAACCTGGTAGAGCATCACACACAAACGAATGCTCCACATGCGGGTTCCACATGCCACCAACTCCACATTCACAGGCAACTTCAGCGCCACAGCCGTTTTCAGATAGCCCTCAATGCAAAGGCTCTAGACGCAAATATTGGTGTGAGAGCTAATTCAATCAAGGAAACACTGCATGTTGGTGAAGGGCATATTGAAGAAGGATCAGCCGAGTGGTTCTTGTGGGACAACAACTCCATTTGGCTCACTAACTTCACACACCATCAGGCTTCCAAGCAGCTCTCAAGGAAACTCAGTTTTCACACTCTATGCTTAGTGCCCTTTGAGTGCATTATCTAGGAATGAATCTTGGTGAGCATCCCACACAAACGAATGCTCCACATGCGGGTTTCACATGCCACCAACTCCACATTTTCACACAACTTCAGCGCCACAGCCGTTTTCAGATAGCCCTCAATGCAAAGGCTCTAGACGCAAATATTGGTGTGAGAGCTAATTCAATCAAGGAAACACTGCATGTTGGTGAAGGGCATATTGAAGAAGGATCAGCCGAGTGGTTCTTGTGGGAGAACAACTCCATTTGGCTCACTAACTTCACACACCATCAGGCTTCCAAGCAGCTCTCAAGGAAACTCAGTTTTCACACTCTATGCTTAGTGCCCTTTGAATGCATTATCTAGGAATGAACCTGGTAGAGCATCCCACACAAACGAATGCTCCACATGCGGGTTTCACATGCCACCAACTCCACATTCACAGGCAACTTCAGCGCCACAGCCATTTTCAGATAGCCCTCAATGCAAAGGCTCTAGACGCAAATATTGGTGTGAGAGCTAATTCAATCAAGGAACCACTGCATGTTGGTGAAGGGCATATTGAAGAAGGATCAGCCGAGTGGTTCTTGTGGGAGAACAACTCCATTTGGCTCACTAACTTCACACACCATCAGGCTTCCAAGCAGCTCTCAAGGAAACTCAGTTTTCACACTCTATGGTTAGTGCCCTTTGAGTGCCTAGGACTGAAATGAAGCTTGGTGAGCATCCCACACAAACGAATGCTCCACATGCGGGTTTCACATGCCACCAACTCCACATTCACAGGCAACTTCAGCGCCACAGCCATTTTCAGATAGCCCTCGATGCAAAGGCTCTAGACGCAAATATTGGTGTGAGAGCTAATTCAATCAAGGAAACACTGCATGTTGGTGAAGGGCATATTGAAGAAGGATCAGCCGAGTGGTTCTTGTGGGAGAACAACTCCATTTGGCTCACTAACTTCATACACCATCAGGCTTCCAAGCAGCTCTCAAGGAAACTCAGTTTTCACACTCTATGCTTAGTGCCCTTTCAGTGCCAAGGACTGAAATGAAGCCTGGTGAGCATCAGACACAAACGAATGCTCCACATGCGGGTTTCACATGCCACCAACTCCACATTCACAGGCAACTTCAGCGCCACAGCCGTTTTCAGATAGCCCTCAATGCAAAGGCTCTAGACGCAAATATTGGTGTGAGAGCTAATTCAATTAAGGAAACACTGCATGTTGGTGAAGGGCATATTGAAGAAGGATCAGTCGAGTGGTTCTTGTGGGAGAACAACTCCATTTGGCTCACTAACTTCACACACCATCAGGCTTCCAAGCAGCTCTCAAGGAAACTCAGTTTTCACACTCTATGCTTAGTGCCCTTTGAGTGCCTAGGACTGAAATGAATCTTGGTGAGCATCCCACACAAACGAATGCTCCACATGCGGGTTTCACATGCCACCAACTCCACATTCACAGGCAACTTCAGCGCCACAGCCGTTTTCAGATAGCCCTCAATGCAAAGGCTCTAGACGCAAATATTGGTGTGAGAGCTAATTCAATCAAGGAAACACTGCATGTTGGTGAAGGGCATATTGAAGAAGGATCAGCCGAGTGGTTCTTGTGGGAGAACAACTCCATTTGGCTCACTAACTTCACACACCATCAGGCTTCCAAACAGCTCTCAAGCAAACTCAGTTTTCACAATCTATGATTAGTGCCCTTTGAGTGCCTAGGACTGAAATGAAGCTTGGTGAGCATCCCACACAAACCAATGCTCCACATGCGGGTTTCACATGCCACCAACTCCACATTCACAGGCAACTTCAGCGCCACAGCCGTTTTCAGATAGCCCTCAATGCAAAGGCTCTAGACGCAAATATTGGTGTGAGAGCTAATTCAATCAAGGAAACACTGCATGTTGGTGAAGGGCATATTGAAGAAGGATCAGCCGAGTGGTTCTTGTGGGAGAACAACTCCATTTGGCTCACTAACTTCACACACCATCAGGCTTCCAAGCAGCTCTCAAGGAAACTCAGTTTTCACACTCTATGCTTAGTGCCCTTTGAGTGCATTATCTAGGAATGAACCTGGTAGAGCATCCCACACAAACGAATGCTCCACTTGCGGGTTTCACATGCCACCAACTCCACATTCACAGGCAACTTCAGCGCCACAGCCGTTTTCAGATAGCCCTCAATGCAAAGGCTCTAGACGCAAATATTGGTGTGAGAGCTAATTCAATCAAGGAAACACTGCATGTTGGTGAAGGGCATATTGAAGAATGATCAGCCGAGTGGTTCTTGTGGGAGAACAACTCCATTTGGCTCACTAACCTCACACACCATCAGGCTTCCAAGCAGCTCTCAAGGAAACTCAGTTTTCACACTCTATGCTTAGTGCCCTTTGAGTGCATTATCTAGGAATGAACCTGGTAGAGCATCCCACACAAACGAATGCTCCACATGCGGGTTTCACATGCCACCAACTCCACATTCACAGGCAACTTCAGCGCCACAGCCATTTTCAGATAGCCCTCAATGCAAAGGCTCTAGACGCAAATATTGGTGTGAGAGCTAATTCAATCAAGGAACCACTGCATGTTGGTGAAGGGCATATTGAAGAAGGATCAGCCGAGTGGTTCTTGTGGGAGAACAACTCCATTTGGCTCACTAACTTCACACACCATCAGGCTTCCAAGCAGCTCTCAAGGAAACTCAGTTTTCACACTCTATGCTTAGTGCCCTTTGAGTGCATTATCTAGGAATGAACCTGGTAGAGCATCCCACACAAACGAATGCTCCACATGCGGGTTTCACATGCCACCAACTCCACATTCACAGGCAACTTCAGCGCCACAGCCATTTTCAGATAGCCCTCAATGCAAAGGCTCTAGACGCAAATATTGGTGTGAGAGCTAATTCAATCAAGGAAACACTGCATGTTGGTGAAGGGCATATTGAAGAAGGATCAGCCGAGTGGTTCTTGTGGGAGAACAACTCCATTTGGCTCACTAACTTCACACACCATCAGGCTTCCAAACAGCTCTCAAGGAAACTCAGTTTTCACAATCTATGATTAGTGCCCTTTGAGTGCCTAGGACTGAAATGAAGCTTGGTGAGCATCCCACACAAACGAATGCTCCACATGCGGGTTCCACATGCCACCAACTCCACATTCACAGGCAACTTCAGCGCCACAGCCGTTTTCAGATAGCCCTCAATGCAAAGGCTCTAGACGCAAATATTGGTGTGAGAGCTAATTCAATCAAGGAAACACTGCATGTTGGTGAAGGGCATATTGAAGAAGGATCAGCCGAGTGGTTCTTGTGGGAGAACAACTCCATTTGGCTCACTAACTTCATACACCATCAGGCTTCCAAGCAGCTCTCAAGGAAACTCAGTTTTCACACTCTATGCTTAGTGCCCTTTGAGTTCATTATCTACGAATGAACCTGGTAGAGCATCCCACACAAACGAATGCTCCACTTGCGGGTTTCACATGCCACCAACTCCACATTCACAGGCAACTTCAGCGGCACAGCCGTTTTCAGATAGCCCTCAATGCAAAGGCTCTAGACGCAAATATTGGTGTGAGAGCTAATTCAATCAAGGAAACACTGCATGTTGGTGAAGGGCATATTGAAGAAGGATCAGCCGAGTGGTTCTTGTGTGAGAACAACTCCATTTGGCTCACTAACTTCACACACCATCAGGCTTCCAAGCAGCTCTCAAGGAAACTCAGTTTTCACACTCTATGCTTAGTGCCCTTTGAGTGCATTATCTAGGAATGAACCTGGTAGAGCATCCCACACAAACGAATGCTCCACATGCGGGTTTCACATGCCACCAACTCCACATTCACAGGCAACTTCAGCGCCACAGCCGTTTTCAGATAGCCCTCAATGCAAAGGCTCTAGACGCAAATATTGGTGTGAGAGTTAATTCAATCAAGGAACCACTGCATGTTGGTGAAGGGCATATTGAAGAAGGATCAGCCGAGTGGTTCTTGTGGGAGAACAACTCCATTTGGCTCACTAACTTCACACACCATCAGGCTTCCAAGCAGCTCTCAAGGAAACTCAGTTTTCACACTCTATGCTTAGTGCCCTTTGTGTGCCTTGGATTGAAATGAAGCTTGGTGAGCATCCCACACAAACGAATGCTCCACATGCGGGTTTCACATGCCACCAACTCCACATTCTCAGGCAACTTCAGCGCCACAGCCATTTTCAGACAGCCCTCAATGCAAAGGGTCTAGATGTAAATATTGGTGTGAGAGCTAATTCAATCAAGGAAACACTGCATGTTGGTGAAGGGCATATTGAAGAAGGATCAGCCGACAGGTTCTTGTGGGAGAACAACTCCATTTGGCTCACTAACTTCACACACCATCAGGCTTCCAAGCAGCTCTCAAGGAAACTCAGTTTTCACACTCTATGCTTAGTGCCCTTTGAGTGCCTAGGACTGAAATGAATCTTGGTGAGCATCCCACACAAACGAATACTCCACATGCGGGTTTCACATGCCAACAACTCCACATTCACAGGCAACTTCAGCGCCACAGCCGTTTTCAGATAGCCCTCAATGCAAAGGCTCTAGACGCAAATATTGGTGTGAGAGCTAATTCAATCAAGGAAACACTGCATGTTGGTGAAGGGCATATTGAAGAAGGATCAGCCGAATGGTTCTTGTGTGAGAACAACTCCATTTGGCTCACTAACTTCACACACCATCAGGCTTCCAAGCAGCTCTCAAGGAAACTCAGTTTTCACACTCTATGCTTAGTGCCCTTTGAGTGCCTAGGACTGAAATGAAGCTTGGTGAGCATCCCACACAAACGAATGCTCCACAGGCGGGTTTCACATGCCACCAACTCCACATTCACAGGCAACTTCAGCACCACAGCCGTTTTCAGATAGCCCTCAATGCAAAGGCTCTAGACGCAAATATTGGTGTGAGAGCTAATTCAATCAAGGAAACACTGCATGTTGGTGAAGGGCATATTGAAGAAGGATCAGCCGAGTGGTTCTTGTGGGAGAACAACTCCATTTGGCTCACTAACTTCATACACCATCAGGCTTCCAAGCAGCTCTCAAGGAAACTCAGTTTTCACACTCTATGCTTAGTGCCCTTTGTGTGCCTTGGATTGAAATGAAGCTTGGTGAGCATCCCACACAAACGAATGCTCCACATGCGGGTTTCACATGCCACCAACTCCACATTCTCAGGCAACTTCAGTGCCACAGCCATTTTCAGACAGCCCTCAATGCAAAGGGTCTAGATGTAAATATTGTTGTGAGAGCTAATTCAATCAAGGAAACACTGCATGTTGGTGAAGGGCATATTGAAGAAGAATCAGTCGAGTAGTACTTGTGGGAGAACAACTCCATTTGGCTCACTAACTTCACACACCATCAGGCTTCCAAGCAGCTAGCTCTCAAGGAAACTCAGTTTTCACACTCTATGCTTAGTGCCCTTTGAGTGCATTATCTAGGAATGAACCTGGTAGAGCATCCCACACAAACGAATGCTCCACATGCGTTGTTTCACATGCCACCAACTCCACATTCACAGGCAACTTCAGCGCCACAGCCGTTTTCAGATAGCCCTCAATGCAAAGGCTCTAGACGCAAATATTGGTGTGAGAGCTAATTCAATCAAGGAAACACTGCATGTTGGTGAAGGGCATATTGAAGAAGGATCAGCCGAGTGGTTCTTGTGGGAGAACAACTCCATTTGGCTCACTAACTTCACACACCATCAGGCTTCCAAGCAGCTCTCAAGGAAACTCAGTTTTCACACTCTATGCTTAGTGCCCTTTGTGTGCCTTGGATTTAAATGAAGCTTGGTGAGCATCCCACACAAACGAATGCTCCACATGCGGGTTTCACATGCCACCAACTCCACATTCTCAGGCAACTTCAGTGCCACAGCCATTTTCAGATAGCCCTCAATGCAAATTCTCTAGATGTAAATATTGGTGTGAGAGCTAATTCAATCAAGGAAACACTGCATGTTGGTGAAGGGCATATTGAAGAACGATCAACCAAGTAGTCCTTGTGGGAGAACAACTCCATTTGGCTCGCTAACTTCACACACCATCAGGCTTCCAAGCAGCTCTCAAGGAAACTCAGTTTTCACACTCTATGCTTAGTGCCCTTTGAGTGCATTATCTAGGAATGAATCTTGGTGAGCATCCCACACAAACGAATGCTCCACATGCGGGTTTCACATGCCACCAACTCCACATTCACAGGCAACTTCAACGCCACAGCCGTTTTCAGATAGCCCTCAATGCAAAGGCTCTAGACGCAAATATTGGTGTGAGAGCTAATTCAATCAAGGAAACACTGCATGTTGGTGAAGGGCATATTGAAGAAGGATCAGCCGAGTGGTTCTTGTGGGAGAACAACTCCATTTGGCTCACTAACTTCACACACCATCAGGCTTCCAAGCAGCTCTCAAGGAAACTCAGTTTTCACACTCTATGCTTAGTGCCCTTTGAGTGCCTAGGACTGAAATGAATCTTGGTGAGCATCCCACACAAACGAATGCTCCACATGCGGGTTCCAAATGCCACCAACTCCACATTCACAGGCAACTTCAGCGCCACAGCCATTTTCAGATAGCCCTCAATGCAAAGGCTCTAGACGCAAATATTGGTGTGAGAGCTAATTCAATCAAGGAAACACTGCATGTTGGTGAAGGGCATATTGAAGAAGGATCAGCCGAGTGGTTCTTGTGGGAGAACAACTCCATTTGGCTCACTAACTTCACACACCATCAGGCTTCCAAGCAGCTCTCAAGGAAACTCAGTTTTCACACTCTATGCTTAGTGCCCTTTGAGTGCCTAGGACTGAAATGAAGCTTGGTGAGCATCCCACACAAACGAATGCTCCACATGCGGGTTTCACATGCCACCAACTCCACATTCACAGGCAACTTCAGTGCCACAGCCGTTTTCAGATAGCCCTCAATGCAAAGGCTCTAGACGCAAATATTGGTGTGAGAGCTAATTCAATCAAGGAAACACTGCATGTTGGTGAAGGGCATATTGAAGAAGGATCAGCCGAGTGGTTCTTGTGGGAGAACAACTCCATTTGGCTCACTAACTTCACACACCATCAGGCTTCCAAGCAGCTCTCAAGGAAACTCAGTTTTCACACTCTATGCTTAGTGCCCTTTGAGTGCATTATCTAGGAATGAACCTGGTAGAGCATCCCACACAAACGAATGCTCCACTTGCGGGTTTCACATGCCACCAACTCCACATTCACAGGCAACTTCAGCGCCACAGCCGTTTTCAGATAGCCCTCAATGCAAAGGCTCTAGACGCAAATATTGGTGTGAGAGCTAATTCAATCAAGGAAACACTGCATGTTGGTGAAGGGCATATTGAAGAATGATCAGCCGAGTGGTTCTTGTGGGAGAACAACTCCATTTGGCTCACTAACCTCACACACCATCAGGCTTCCAAGCAGCTCTCAAGGAAACTCAGTTTTCACACTCTATGCTTAGTGCCCTTTGAGTGCATTATCTAGGAATGAACCTGGTAGAGCATCCCACACAAACGAATGCTCCACATGCGGGTTTCACATGCCACCAACTCCACATTCACAGGCAACTTCAGCGCCACAGCCCTTTTCAGATAGCCCTCAATGCAAAGGCTCTAGACGCAAATATTGGTGTGAGAGCTAATTCAATCAAGGAACCACTGCATGTTGGTGAAGGGCATATTGAAGAAGGATCAGCCGAGTGGTTCTTGTGTGAGAACAACTCCATTTGGCTCACTAACTTCACACACCATCAGGCTTCCAAGCAGCTCTCAAGGAAACTCAGTTTTCACACTCTATGCTTAGTGCCCTTTGAGTGCCTAGGACTGAAATGAAGCTTGGTGAGCATCCCACACAAACGAATGCTCCACATGCGGGTTTCACATGCCACCAACTCCACATTCACAGGCAACTTCAGCGCCACAGCCGTTTTCAGATAGCCCTCGATGCAAAGGCTCTAGACGCAAATATTGGTGTGAGAGCTAATTCAATCAAGGAAACACTGCATGTTGGTGAAGGGCATATTGAAGAAGGATCAGCCGAGTGGTTCTTGTGGGAGAACAACTCCATTTGGCTCACTAACTTCATACACCATCAGGCTTCCAAGCAGCTCTCCAGGAAACTCAGTTTTCACACTCTATGCTTAGTGCCCTTTGAGTGCATTATCTAGGAATGAACCTGGTAGAGCATCCCACACAAACGAATGCTCCACATGCGGGTTCCACATGGAACCAATTCCACATTCACAGGCAACTTCAGCGCCACAGCCATTTTCAGATAGTCCTCAATGCAAAGGCTCTAGACGCAAATATTGGTGTGAGAGCTAATTCAATCAAGGAAACACTGCATGTTGGTGAAGGGCATATTGAAGAAGGATCAGCCGAGTGGTTCTTGTGGGAGAACAACTCCATTTGGCTCACTAACTTCACACACCATCAGGCTTCCAAACAACTCTCAAGGAAACTCAGTTTTCACAATCTATGATTAGTGCCCTTTGAGTGCCTAGGACTGAAATGAAGCTTGGTGAGCATCCCACACAAACGAATGCTCCACATGCGGGTTTCACATGCCACCAACTCCACATTCACAGGCAACTTCAGCGCCACAGCCGTTTTCAGATAGCCCTCAATGCAAAGGCTCTAGACGCAAATATTGGTGTGAGAGCTAATTCAATCAAGGAAACACTGCATGTTGGTGAAGGGCATATTGAAGAAGGATCAGCCGAGTGGTTCTTGTGGGAGAACAACTCCATTTGGCTCACTAACTTCACACACCATCAGGCTTCCAAGCAGCTCTCAAGGAAACTCAGTTTTCACACTATATGCTTTGTGCCCTTTGAGTGCATTATCTAGGAATGAACCTGGTAGAGCATCCCACACAAACGAATGCTCCACTTGCGGGTTTCACATGCCACCAACTCCACATTCACAGGCAACTTCAGCGCCACAGCCGTTTTCAGATAGCCCTCAATGCAAAGGCTCTAGACGCAAATATTGGTGTGAGAGCTAATTCAATCAAGGAAACACTGCATGTTGGTGAAGGGCATATTGAAGAAGGATCAGCCGAGTGGTTCTTGTGGGAGAACAACTCCATTTGGCTCACTAACTTCACACACCATCAGGCTTCCAAGCAGCTCTCAAGGAAACTCAGTTTTCACACTCTATGCTTAGTGCCCTTTGAGTGCATTATCTAGGAATGAACCTGGTAGAGCATCCCACACAAACGAATGCTCCACATGCGGGTTTCACATGCCACCAACTCCACATTCACAGGCAACTTCAGCGCCACAGCCGTTTTCAGATAGCCCTCAATGCAAAGGCTCTAGACGCAAATATTGGTGTGAGAGTTAATTCAATCAAGGAAACACTGCATGTTGGTGAAGGGCATATTGAAGAAGGATCAGCCGAGTGGTTCTTGTGGGAGAACAACTCCATTTGGCTCACTAACTTCACACACCATCAGGCTTCCAAGCAGCTCTCAAGGAAACTCAGGTTTCACACTCTATGCTTAGTGCCCTTTGTGTGCCTTGGATTGAAATGAATCTTGGTGAGCATCCCACACAAACGAATGCTCCACATGCGGGTTTCACATGCCACCAACTCCACATTCTCAGGCAACTTCAGTGCCACAGCCATTTTCAGACAGCCCTCAATGCAAAGGGTCTAGATGTAAATATTGGTGTGAGAGCTAATTCAATCAAGGAAACACTGCATGTTGGTGAAGGGCATATTGAAGAAGGATCAGCCGACAGGTTCTTGTGGGAGAACAACTCCATTTGGCTCACTAACTTCACACACCATCAGGCTTCCAAGCAGCTCTCAAGGAAACTCAGTTTTCACACTCTATGCTTAGTGCCCTTTGAGTGCCTAGGACTGAAATGAATCTTGGTGAGCATCCCACACAAACGAATACTCCACATGCGGGTTTCACATGCCACCAACTCCACATTCACAGGCAACTTCAGCGCCACAGCCGTTTTCAGATAGCCCTCAATGCAAAGGCTCTAGACGCAAATATTGGTGTGAGAGCTAATTCAATCAAGGAAACACTGCATGTTGGTGAAGGGCATATTGAAGAAGGATCAGCCGAGTGGTTCTTGTGGGAGAACAACTCCATTTGGCTCACTAACTTCACACACCATCAGGCTTCCAAGCAGCTCTCAAGGAAACTCAGTTTTCACACTCTATGCTTAGTGCCCTTTGAGTGCATTATCTAGGAATGAACCTGGTAGAGCATCCCACACAAAAGAATGCTCCACATGCGGGTTTCACATGCCACCAACTCCACATTCACAGGCAACTTCAGCGCCACAGCCGTTTTCAGATAGCCCTCAATGCAAAGGCTCTAGACGCAAATATTGGTGTGAGAGCTAATTCAATCAAGGAAACACTGCATGTTGGTGAAGGGCATATTGAAGAAGGATCAGCCGAATGGTTCTTGTGTGAGAACAACTCCATTTGGCTCACTAACTTCACACACCATCAGGCTTCCAAGCAGCTCTCAAGGAAACTCAGTTTTCACACTCTATGCTTAGTGCCCTTTGAGTGCCTAGGACTGAAATGAATCTTGGTGAGCATCCCACACAAACGAATGCTCCACAGGCGGGTTTCACATGCCACCAACTCCACATTCACAGGCAACTTCAGCACCACAGCCGTTTTCAGATAGCCCTCAATGCAAAGGCTCTAGACGCAAATATTGGTGTGAGAGCTAATTCAATCAAGGAAACACTGCATGTTGGTGAAGGGCATATTGAAGAAGGATCAGCCGAGTGGTTCTTGTGGGAGAACAACTCCATTTGGCTCACTAACTTCATACACCATCAGGCTTCCAAGCAGCTCTCAAGGAAACTCAGTTTTCACACTCTATGCTTAGTGCCCTTTGTGTGCCTTGGATTTAAATGAAGCTTGGTGAGCATCCCACACAAACGAATGCTCCACATGCGGGTTTCACATGCCACCAACTCCACATTCTCAGGCAACTTCAGTGCCACAGCCATTTTCAGACAGCCCTCAATGCAAAGGGTCTAGATGTAAATATTGGTGTGAGAGCTAATTCAATCAAGGAAACACTGCATGTTGGTGAAGGGCATATTGAAGAAGAATCAGTCGAGTAGTACTTGTGGGAGAACAACTCCATTTGGCTCACTAACTTCACACACCATCAGGCTTCCAAGCAGCTCTCAAGGAAACTCAGTTTTCACACTCTATGCTTAGTGCCCTTTGAGTGCCTAGGACTGAAATGAAGCTTGGTGAGCATCCCACACAAACGAATGCTCCACATGCGGGTTTCACATGCCACCAACTCCACATTCTCAGGCTACTTCAGTGCCACAGCCATTTTCATATAGCCCTCAATGCAAAGCCTCTAGATGTAAATATTGGTGTGAGAGCTAATTCAATCAAGGAAACACTGCATGTTGGTGAAGGGCATATTGAAGAAGAATCAGCCAAGTGGTCCTTGTGGGAGAACAACTCCATTTGGCTCACTAACTTCACACACCATCAGGCTTCCAAGCAGCTAGCTCTCAAGGAAACTCAGTTTTCACACTCTATGCTTAGTGCCCTTTGAGTGCATTATCTAGGAATGAACCTGGTAAAGCATCCCACACAAACGAATGCTCCACATGCGGGTTTCACATGCCACCAACTCCACATTCACAGGCAACTTCAGCGCCACAGCCGTTTTCAGATAGCCCTCAATGCAAAGGCTCTAGACGCAAATATTGGTGTGAGAGCTAATTCAATCAAGGAAACACTGCATGTTGGTGAAGGGCATATTGAAGAAGGATCAGCCGAGTGGTTCTTGTGGGAGAACAACTCCATTTGGCTCACTAACTTCACACACCATCAGGCTTCCAAGCAGCTCTCAAGGAAACTCAGTTTTCACACTCTATGATTAGTGCCCTTTGAGTGCCTAGGACTGAAATGAAGCTTGGTGAGCATCCCACACAAACGAATGCTCCACATGCGGGTTTCACATGCCACCAACTCCACATTCACAGGCAACTTCAGTGCCACAGCCGCTTTCAGATAGCCCTCAATGCAAAGGCTCTAGACGCAAATATTGGTGTGAGAGCTAATTCAATCAAGGAAACACTGCATGTTGCTGAAGGGCATATTGAAGAAGGATCAGCCGAGTGGTTCTTGTGGGAGAACAACTCCATTTGACTCACTAACTTCACACACCATCAGGCTTCCAAGCAGCTCTCAAGGAAACTCAGTTTTCACACTCTATGCTTAGTGCCCTTTCATTGCATTATCTAGGAATGAACCTGGTAGAGCATCCCACACAAACGAATGCTCCACATGCGGGTTTCACATGCCACCAACTCCACATTCTCAGGCAAATTCAGCGCCACAGCCGTTTTCAGATAGCCCTCAATGCAAAGGCTCTAGACGCAAATATTGGTGTGAGAGCTAATTCAATCAAGGAAACACTGCATGTTGGTGAAGGGCATATTGAAGAAGGATCAGCCGAGTGGTTCTTGTGGGAGAACAACTCCATTTGGCTCACTAACTTCACACACCATCAGGCTTCCTAGCAGCTCTCAAGGAAACTCAGTTTTCACACTCTATGCTTAGTGCCCTTTGAGTTCATTATCTAGGAATGAACCTGGTAGAGCATCCCACACAAACGAATGCTCCATATGCGGGTTTCACATGCCACCAACTCCACATTCTCAGGCAAATTCAGCGCCACAGCCATTTTCAGATAGCCCTCAATGCAAAGGCTCTAGATGTAAATATTGGTGTGAGAGCTAATTCAATCAAGGAAACAGTGCATTTTGGTGAAGGGCATATTGAAGAAGAATCAGCCGAGTGGTCCTTGTGGGAGAACAACTCCATTTGGCTCACTAACTTCACACACCATCAGGCTTCCAAGCAGCTCTCAAGGAAACTCAGTTTTCACACTCTATGCTTAGTGCCCTTTGAGTGCCTAGGACTGAAATGAATCTTGGTGAGCATCCCACACAAACGAATGCTCCACATGCGGTTTCCACATGCCACCAACTCCACATTCACAGACAACTTCAGTGCCAAAGCCATTTTCAGATAGCCCTCAATGCAAAGCCTCTAGATGTAAATATTGGTGTGAGAGCTAATTCAATCAAGGAAACACTGCATGTTGCTGAAGGGCAAATTGAAGAAGGATCAGCCGAGTGGTTCTTGTGGGAGAACAACTCCATTTGGCTCACTAACTTCACACACCATCAGGCTTCCAAGCAGCTCTCAAGGAAACTCAGTTTTCACACTCTATGCTTAGTGCCCTTTGAGTGCATTATCTAGGAATGAACCTGGTAGAGCATCCCACACAAACGAATGCTCCACATGCGGGTTTCACATGCCACCTACTCCACATTCACAGGCAACTTCAGTGCCACAGCCATTTTCAGATAGCCCTCAATGCAAAGGCTCTAGATGCAAATATTGGTGTGAGAGCTAATTCAATCAAGGAAACACTGCATGTTGGTGAAGGGCATATTGAAGAAGGATCAGCCGAGTGGTTCTTGTGGGAGAACAACTCCATTTGGCTCACTAACTTCACACACCATCAGGCTTCCAAGCAGCTCTCAAGGAAACTCAGTTTTCACACTCTATGCTTAGTGCCCTTTGAGTGCCTAGGACTGAAATGAATCTTGGTGAGCATCCCACACAAACGAATGCTCCACATGCGGGTTCCAAATGCCACCAACTCCACATTCACCGGCAACTTCAGCGCCACAGCCATTTTCAGATAGCCCTCAATGCAAAGGCTCTAGACGCAAATATTGGTGTGAGAGCTAATTCAATCAAGGAAACACTGCATGTTGGTGAAGGGCATATTGAAGAAGGATCAGCCGAGTGGTTCTTGTGGGAGAACAACTCCATTTGGCTCACTAACTTCACACACCATCAGGCTTCCAAGCAGCTCTCAAGGAAACTCAGTTTTCACACTCTATGCTTAGTGCCCTTTGTGTGCCTTGGATTTAAATGAAGCTTGGTGAGCATCCCACACAAACGAATGCTCCACATGCGGGTTTCACATGCCACCAACTCCACATTCTCAGGCAACTTCAGCGCTACAGCCATTTTCAGATAGCATTCAATGCAAAGCCTCTAGATGTAAATATTGGTGTGAGAGCTAATTCAATCAAGGAAACACTGCATGTTGGTGAAGGGCATATTGAAGAAGAATCAGCCGAGTGGTCCTTGTGGGAGAACAACTCCATTTGGCTCACTAACTTCACACACCATCAGGCTTCCAAGCAGCTCTCAAGGAAACTCAGTTTTCACACTCTATGCTTAGTGCCCTTTGAGTGCCTAGGACTGAAATGAATCTTGGTGAGCATCCCACACAAACGAATGCTCCACATGCGGTTTCCACATGCCACCAACTCCACATTCACAGACAACTTCAGTGCCACAGCCATTTTCAGATAGCCCTCAATGCAAAGCCTCTAGATGTAAATATTGGTGTGAGAGCTAATTCAATCAAGGAAACACTGCATGTTGCTGAAGGGCAAATTGAAGAAGGATCAGCCGAGTGGTTCTTGTGGGAGAACAACTCCATTTGGCTCACTAACTTCACACACCATCAGGCTTCCAAGCAGCTCTCAAGAAAACTCAGTTTTCACACTCTATGCTTAGTGCCCTTTGAGTGCATTATCTAGGAATGAACCTGGTAGAGCATCCCACACAAACGAATGCTCCACATGCGGGTTTCACATGCCACCTACTCCACATTCACAGGCAACTTCAGTGCCACAGCCATTTTCAGATAGCCCTCAATGCAAAGGCTCTAGATGCAAATATTGGTGTGAGAGCTAATTCAATCAAGGAAACACTGCATGTTGGTGAAGGGCATATTGAAGAAGGATCAGCCGAGTGGTTCTTGTGGGAGAACAACTCCATTTGGCTCACTAACTTCACACACCATCAGGCTTCCAAGCAGCTCTCAAGGAAACTCAGTTTTCACACTCTATGCTTAGTGCCCTTTGAGTGCCTAGGACTGAAATGAATCTTGGTGAGCATCCCACACAAACGAATGCTCCACATGCGGGTTCCAAATGCCACCAACTCCACATTCACAGGCAACTTCAGCGCCACAGCCATTTTCAGATAGCCCTCAATGCAAAGGCTCTAGACGCAAATATTGGTGTGAGAGCTAATTCAATCAAGGAAACACTGCATGTTAGTGAAGGGCATATTGAAGAAGGATCAGCCGAGTGGTTCTTGTGGGAGAACAACTCCATTTGGCTCACTAACTTCACACACCATCAGGCTTCCAAACAGCTCTCAAGGAAACTGAGCTTTCACAATCTATGATTAGTGCCCTTTGAGTGCCTAGGACTGAAATGAAGCTTGGTGAGCATCCCACACAAACGAATGCTCCACATGCGGGTTTCACATGCCACCAACTCCACATTCACAGGCAACTTCAGCGCCACAGCCGTTTTCAGATAGCCCTCAATGCAAAGGCTCTAGACGCAAATATTGGTGTGAGAGCTAATTCAATCAAGGAAACACTGCATGTTGCTGAAGGGCATATTGAAGAAGGATCAGCCGAGTGGTTCTTGTGGGAGAACAACTCCATTTGGCTCACTAACTTCACACACCATCAGGCTTCCAAGCAGCTCTCAAGGAAACTCAGTTTTCACACTCTATGCTTAGTGCCCTTTGAGTGCCTAGGACTGAAATGAATCTTGGTGAGCATCCCACACAAACGAATGCTCCACATGCGGTTTCCACATGCCACCAACTCCACATTCACAGACAACTTCAGTGCCACAGCCATTTTCAGATAGCCCTCAATGCAAAGCCTCTAGATGTAAATATTGGTGTGAGAGCTAATTCAATCAAGGAAACACTGCATGTTGCTGAAGGGCAAATTGAAGAAGGATCAGCCGAGTGGTTCTTGTGGGAGAACAACTCCATTTGGCTCACTAACTTCACACACCATCAGGCTTCCAAGCAGCTCTCAAGAAAACTCAGTTTTCACACTCTATGCTTAGTGCCCTTTGAGTGCATTATCTAGGAATGAACCTGGTAGAGCATCCCACACAAACGAATGCTCCACATGCGGGTTTCACATGCCACCTACTCCACATTCACAGGCAACTTCAGTGCCACAGCCATTTTCAGATAGCCCTCAATGCAAAGGCTCTAGATGCAAATATTGGTGTGAGAGCTAATTCAATCAAGGAAACACTGCATGTTGGTGAAGGGCATATTGAAGAAGGATCAGCCGAGTGGTTCTTGTGGGAGAACAACTCCATTTGGCTCACTAACTTCACACACCATCAGGCTTCCAAGCAGCTCTCAAGGAAACTCAGTTTTCACACTCTATGCTTAGTGCCCTTTGAGTGCCTAGGACTGAAATGAATCTTGGTGAGCATCCCACACAAACGAATGCTCCACATGCGGGTTCCAAATGCCACCAACTCCACATTCACAGGCAACTTCAGCGCCACAGCCATTTTCAGATAGCCCTCAATGCAAAGGCTCTAGACGCAAATATTGGTGTGAGAGCTAATTCAATCAAGGAAACACTGCATGTTAGTGAAGGGCATATTGAAGAAGGATCAGCCGAGTGGTTCTTGTGGGAGAACAACTCCATTTGGCTCACTAACTTCACACACCATCAGGCTTCCAAACAGCTCTCAAGGAAACTGAGCTTTCACAATCTATGATTAGTGCCCTTTGAGTGCCTAGGACTGAAATGAAGCTTGGTGAGCATCCCACACAAACGAATGCTCCACATGCGGGTTTCACATGCCACCAACTCCACATTCACAGGCAACTTCAGCGCCACAGCCGTTTTCAGATAGCCCTCAATGCAAAGGCTCTAGACGCAAATATTGGTGTGAGAGCTAATTCAATCAAGGAAACACTGCATGTTGCTGAAGGGCATATTGAAGAAGGATCAGCCGAGTGGTTCTTGTGGGAGAACAACTCCATTTGGCTCACTAACTTCACACACCATCAGGCTTCCAAGCAGCTCTCAAGGAAACTCAGTTTTCACACTCTATGCTTAGTGCCCTTTGAGTGCATTATCTAGGAATGAACCTGGTAGAGCATCCCACACAAAAGAATGCTCCACATGCGGGTTTCACATGCCACCAACTCCACATTCACAGGCAACTTCAGCGCCACAGCCATTTTCAGATAGCCCTCAATGCAAAGGCTCTAGACGCAAATATTGGTGTGAGAGCTAATTCAATCAAGGAAACACTGCATGTTGGTGAAGGGCATATTGAAGAAGGATCAGCCGAATGGTTCTTGTGTGAGAACAACTCCATTTGGCTCACTAACTTCACACACCATCAGGCTTCCAAGCAGCTCTCAAGGAAACTCAGTTTTCACACTCTATGCTTAGTGCCCTTTGTGTGCCTAGGACTGAAATGAATCTTGGTGAGCATCCCACACAAACGAATGCTCCACAGGCGGGTTTCACATGCCACCAACTCCACATTCACAGGCAACTTCAGCACCACAGCCGTTTTCAGATAGCCCTCAATGCAAAGGCTCTAGACGCAAATATTGGTGTGAGAGCTAATTCAATCAAGGAAACACTGCATGTTGGTGAAGGGCATATTGAAGAAGGATCAGCCGAGTGGTTCTTGTGGGAGAACAACTCCATTTGGCTCACTAACTTCATACACCATCAGGCTTCCAAGCAGCTCTCAAGGAAACTCAGTTTTCACACTCTATGCTTAGTGCCCTTTGTGTGCCTTGGATTGAAATGAAGCTTGGTGAGCATCCCACACAAACGAATGCTCCACATGCGGGTTTCACATGCCACCAACTCCACATTCTCAGGCAACTTCAGTGCCACAGCCATTTTCAGACAGCCCTCAATGCAAAGGGTCTAGATGTAAATATTGGTGTGAGAGCTAATTCAATCAAGGAAACACTGCATGTTGGTGAAGGGCATATTGAAGAAGAATCAGTCGAGTAGTACTTGTGGGAGAACAACTCCATTTGGCTCACTAACTTCACACACCATCAGGCTTCCAAGCAGCTCTCAAGGAAACTCAGTTTTCACACTCTATGCTTAGTGCCCTTTGAGTGCCTAGGACTGAAATGAAGCTTGGTGAGCATCCCACACAAACGAATGCTCCACATGCGGGTTTCACATGCCACCAACTCCACATTCTCAGGCTACTTCAGTGCCACAGCCATTTTCAGATAGCCCTCAATGCAAAGCCTCTAGATGTAAATATTGGTGTGAGAGCTAATTCAATCAAGGAAACACTGCATGTTGGTGAAGGGCATATTGAAGAAGAATCAGCCAAGTGGTCCTTGTGGGAGAACAACTCCATTTGGCTCACTAACTTCACACACCATCAGGCTTCCAAGCAGCTAGCTCTCAAGGAAACTCAGTTTTCACACTCTATGCTTAGTGCCCTTTGAGTGCATTATCTAGGAATGAACCTGGTAAAGCATCCCACACAAACGAATGCTCCACATGCGGGTTTCACATGCCACCAACTCCACATTCACAGGCAACTTCAGCGCCACAGCCGTTTTCAGATAGCCCTCAATGCAAAGGCTCTAGACGCAAATATTGGTGTGAGAGCTAATTCAATCAAGGAAACACTGCATGTTGGTGAAGGGCATATTGAAGAAGGATCAGCCGAGTGGTTCTTGTGGGAGAACAACTCCATTTGGCTCACTAACTTCACACACCATCAGGCTTCCAAGCAGCTCTCAAGGAAACTCAGTTTTCACACTCTATGATTAGTGCCCTTTGAGTGCCTAGGACTGAAATGAAGCTTGGTGAGCATCCCACACAAACGAATGCTCCACATGCGGGTTTCACATGCCACCAACTCCACATTCACAGGCAACTTCAGTGCCACAGCCGCTTTCAGATAGCCCTCAATGCAAAGGCTCTAGACGCAAATATTGGTGTGAGAGCTAATTCAATCAAGGAAACACTGCATGTTGCTGAAGGGCATATTGAAGAAGGATCAGCCGAGTGGTTCTTGTGGGAGAACAACTCCATTTGACTCACTAACTTCACACACCATCAGGCTTCCAAGCAGCTCTCAAGGAAACTCAGTTTTCACACTCTATGCTTAGTGCCCTTTCATTGCATTATCTAGGAATGAACCTGGTAGAGCATCCCACACAAACGAATGCTCCACATGCGGGTTTCACATGCCACCAACTCCACATTCTCAGGCAAATTCAGCGCCACAGCCGTTTTCAGATAGCCCTCAATGCAAAGGCTCTAGACGCAAATATTGGTGTGAGAGCTAATTCAATCAAGGAAACACTGCATGTTGGTGAAGGGCATATTGAAGAAGGATCAGCCGAGTGGTTCTTGTGGGAGAACAACTCCATTTGGCTCACTAACTTCACACACCATCAGGCTTCCTAGCAGCTCTCAAGGAAACTCAGTTTTCACACTCTATGCTTAGTGCCCTTTGAGTTCATTATCTAGGAATGAACCTGGTAGAGCATCCCACACAAACGAATGCTCCACATGCGGGTTTCACATGCCACCAACTCCACATTCTCAGGCAAATTCAGCGCCACAGCCATTTTCAGATAGCCCTCAATGCAAAGGCTCTAGATGTAAATATTGGTGTGAGAGCTAATTCAATCAAGGAAACAGTGCATATTGGTGAAGGGCATATTGAAGAAGAATCAGCCGAGTGGTCCTTGTGGGAGAACAACTCCATTTGGCTCACTAACTTCACACACCATCAGGCTTCCAAGCAGCTCTCAAGGAAACTCAGTTTTCACACTCTATGCTTAGTGCCCTTTGAGTGCCTAGGACTGAAATGAATCTTGGTGAGCATCCCACACAAACGAATGCTCCACATGCGGTTTCCACATGCCACCAACTCCACATTCACAGACAACTTCAGTGCCAAAGCCATTTTCAGATAGCCCTCAATGCAAAGCCTCTAGATGTAAATATTGGTGTGAGAGCTAATTCAATCAAGGAAACACTGCATGTTGCTGAAGGGCAAATTGAAGAAGGATCAGCCGAGTGGTTCTTGTGGGAGAACAACTCCATTTGGCTCACTAACTTCACACACCATCAGGCTTCCAAGCAGCTCTCAAGGAAACTCAGTTTTCACACTCTATGCTTAGTGCCCTTTGAGTGCATTATCTAGGAATGAACCTGGTAGAGCATCCCACACAAACGAATGCTCCACATGCGGGTTTCACATGCCACCTACTCCACATTCACAGGCAACTTCAGTGCCACAGCCATTTTCAGATAGCCCTCAATGCAAAGGCTCTAGATGCAAATATTGGTGTGAGAGCTAATTCAATCAAGGAAACACTGCATGTTGGTGAAGGGCATATTGAAGAAGGATCAGCCGAGTGGTTCTTGTGGGAGAACAACTCCATTTGGCTCACTAACTTCACACACCATCAGGCTTCCAAGCAGCTCTCAAGGAAACTCAGTTTTCACACTCTATGCTTAGTGCCCTTTGAGTGCCTAGGACTGAAATGAATCTTGGTGAGCATCCCACACAAACGAATGCTCCACATGCGGGTTCCAAATGCCACCAACTCCACATTCACCGGCAACTTCAGCGCCACAGCCATTTTCAGATAGCCCTCAATGCAAAGGCTCTAGACGCAAATATTGGTGTGAGAGCTAATTCAATCAAGGAAACACTGCATGTTGGTGAAGGGCATATTGAAGAAGGATCAGCCGAGTGGTTCTTGTGGGAGAACAACTCCATTTGGCTCACTAACTTCACACACCATCAGGCTTCCAAGCAGCTCTCAAGGAAACTCAGTTTTCACACTCTATGCTTAGTGCCCTTTGTGTGCCTTGGATTTAAATGAAGCTTGGTGAGCATCCCACACAAACGAATGCTCCACATGCGGGTTTCACATGCCACCAACTCCACATTCTCAGGCAACTTCAGCGCCACAGCCATTTTCAGATAGCCCTCAATGCAAAGGCTCTAGATGTAAATATTGGTGTGAGAGCTAATTCAATCAAGGAAACACTGCATGTTGGTGAAGGGCATATTGAAGAAGAATCAGCCGAGTGGTCCTTGTGGGAGAACAACTCCATTTGGCTCACTAACTTCACACACCATCAGGCTTCCAAGCAGCTCTCAAGGAAACTCAGTTTTCACACTCTATGCTTAGTGCCCTTTGAGTGCCTAGGACTGAAATGAATCTTGGTGAGCATCCCACACAAACGAATGCTCCACATGCGGTTTCCACATGCCACCAACTCCACATTCACAGACAACTTCAGTGCCACAGCCATTTTCAGATAGCCCTCAATGCAAAGCCTCTAGATGTAAATATTGGTGTGAGAGCTAATTCAATCAAGGAAACACTGCATGTTGCTGAAGGGCAAATTGAAGAAGGATCAGCCGAGTGGTTCTTGTGGGAGAACAACTCCATTTGGCTCACTAACTTCACACACCATCAGGCTTCCAAGCAGCTCTCAAGGAAACTCAGTTTTCACACTCTATGCTTAGTGCCCTTTGAGTGCATTATCTAGGAATGAACCTGGTAGAGCATCCCACACAAACGAATGCTCCACATGCGGGTTTCACATGCCACCTACTCCACATTCACAGGCAACTTCAGTGCCACAGCCATTTTCAGATAGCCCTCAATGCAAAGGCTCTAGATGCAAATATTGGTGTGAGAGCTAATTCAATCAAGGAAACACTGCATGTTGGTGAAGGGCATATTGAAGAAGGATCAGCCGAGTGGTTCTTGTGGGAGAACAACTCCATTTGGCTCACTAACTTCACACACCATCAGGCTTCCAAGCAGCTCTCAAGGAAACTCAGTTTTCACACTCTATGCTTAGTGCCCTTTGAGAGCCTAGGACTGAAATGAATCTTGGTGAGCATCCCACACAAACGAATGCTCCACATGCGGGTTCCAAATGCCACCAACTCCACATTCACAGGCAACTTCAGCGCCACAGCCATTTTCAGATAGCCCTCAATGCAAAGGCTCTAGACGCAAATATTGGTGTGAGAGCTAATTCAATCAAGGAAACACTGCATGTTAGTGAAGGGCATATTGAAGAAGGATCAGCCGAGTGGTTCTTGTGGGAGAACAACTCCATTTGGCTCACTAACTTCACACACCATCAGGCTTCCAAACAGCTCTCAAGGAAACTGAGCTTTCACAATCTATGATTAGTGCCCTTTGAGTGCCTAGGACTGAAATGAAGCTTGGTGAGCATCCCACACAAACGAATGCTCCACATGCGGGTTTCACATGCCACCAACTCCACATTCACAGGCAACTTCAGCGCCACAGCCGTTTTCAGATAGCCCTCAATGCAAAGGCTCTAGACGCAAATATTGGTGTGAGAGCTAATTCAATCAAGGAAACACTGCATGTTGGTGAAGGGCATATTGAAGAAGGATCAGCCGAGTGGTTCTTGTGGGAGAACAACTCCATTTGGCTCACTAACTTCACACACCATCAGGCTTCCAAGCAGCTCTCAAGGAAACTCAGTTTTCACACTCTATGCTTAGTGCCCTTTGAGTGCATTATCTAGGAATGAACCTGGTAGAGCATCCCACACAAAAGAATGCTCCACATGCGGGTTTCACATGCCACCAACTCCACATTCACAGGCAACTTCAGCGCCACAGCCGTTTTCAGATAGCCCTCAATGCAAAGGCTCTAGACGCAAATATTTGTGTGAGAGCTAATTCAATCAAGGAAACACTGCATGTTGGTGAAGGGCATATTGAAGAATGATCAGCCGAGTGGTTCTTGTGGGAGAACAACTCCATTTGGCTCACTAACTTCACACACCATCAGGCTTCCAAACAGCTCTCAAGGAAACTCAGTTTTCACAATCTATGATTAGTGCCCTTTGAGTGCCTAGGACTGAAATGAAGCTTGGTGAGCATCCCACACAAACGAATGCTCCACATGCGGGTTCCACATGCCACCAACTCCACATTCACAGGCAACTTCAGCGCCACAGCCGTTTTCAGATAGCCCTCAATGCAAAGGCTCTAGACGCAAATATTGGTGTGAGAGCTAATTCAATCAAGGAAACACTGCATGTTGGTGAAGGGCATATTGAAGAAGGATCAGCCGAGTGGTTCTTGTGGGAGAACAACTCCATTTGGCTCACTAACTTCACACACCATCAGGCTTCCAAGCAGCTCTCAAGGAAACTCAGTTTTCACACTCTATGCTTAGTGCCCTTTGAGTGCATTATCTAGGAATGAACCTGGTAGAGCATCCCACACAAACGAATGCTCCACATGCGGGTTTCACATGCCACCAACTCCACATTCACAGGCAACTTCAGCGCCACAGCCGTTTTCAGATAGCCCTCAATGCAAAGGCTCTAGACGCAAATATTGGTGTGAGAGTTAATTCAATCAAGGAACCACTGCATGTTGGTGAAGGACATATTGAAGAAGGATCAGCCGAGTGGTTCTTGTGGGAGAACAACTCCATTTGGCTCACTAACTTCACACACCATCAGGCTTCCAAGCAGCTCTCAAGGAAACTCAGTTTTCACACTCTATGCTTAGTGCCCTTTGTGTGCCTTGGATTGAAATGAAGCTTGGTGAGCATCCCACACAAACGAATGCTCCACATGCGGGTTTCACATGCCACCAACTCCACATTCTCAGGCAACTTCAGTGCCACAGCCATTTTCAGACAGCCCTCAATGCAAAGGGTCTAGATGTAAATATTGGTGTGAGAGCTAATTCAATCAAGGAAACACTGCATGTTGGTGAAGGGCATATTGAAGAAGGATCAGCCGAGTGGTTCTTGTGGGAGAACAACTCCATTTGGCTCACTAACTTCACACACCATCAGGCTTCCAAGCAGCTCTCAAGGAAACTCAGTTTTCACACTCTATGCTTAGTGCCCTTTGAGTGCCTAGGACTGAAATGAATCTTGGTGAGCATCCCACACAAACGAATACTCCACATGCGGGTTTCACATGCCACAAACTCCACATTCACAGGCAACTTCAGCGCCACAGCCGTTTTCAGATAGCCCTCAATGCAAAGCCTCTAGACGCAAATATTGGTGTGAGAGCTAATTCAATCAAGGAAACACTGCATGTTGGTGAAGGGCATATTGAAGAAGGATCAGCCGAGTGGTTCTTGTGGGAGAACAACTCCATTTGGCTCACTAACGTCACACACCATCAGGCTTCCAAGCAGCTCTCAAGGAAACTCAGTTTTCACACTCTAGGCTTAGTGCCCTTGAGTGCCTAGGACTCAAATGAATCTTGCTGAGCATCCCACACAAACGAATGCTCCACATGCGGGTTTCACATGCCACCAACTCCACATTCACAGGCAACTTCAGAGCCACAGCCGTTTTCAGATAGCCCTCAATGCAAAGGCTCTAGACGCAAATATTGGTGTGAGAGCTAATTCAATCAAGGAAACACTGCATGTTGGGGAAGGGCATATTGAAGAAGGATCAGCCGAGTGGTTCTTGTGGGAGAACAACTCCATTTGGCTCACTAACTTCACACACCATCAGGCTTCCAAGCACCTAGCTCTCAAGGAAACTCAGTTTTCACACTCTATGCTTAGTGCCCTTTGAGTGCATTATCTAGGAATGAACCTGGTAGAGCATCCCACACAAACGAATGCTCCACATGCGGGTTTCACATGCCACCAACTCCACATTCTCAGGCAACTTCAGCGCCACAGGTGTTTTCAGATAGCCCTCAATGCAAAGGCTCTAGACGCAAATATTGGTGTGAGAGCTAATTCAATCAAGGAAACACTGCATGTTGGTGAAGGGCATATTGAAGAAGGATCAGCCGAGTGGTTCTTGTGGGAGAACAACTCCATTTGGCTCACTAACTTCACACACCATCAGGCTTCCAAGCAGCTCTCAAGGAAACTCAGTTTTCACAATCTATGCTTAGTGCCCTTTGAGTGCCTAGGACTGAAATGAATCTTGGTGAGCATCCCACACAAACGAATGCTCCACATGCGGGTTTCACATGCCACCAACTCCACATTCTCAGGCAACTTCAGCGCCACAGCCATTTTCAGATAGCCCTCAATGCAAAGGCTCTAGATGTAAATATTGGTGTGAGAGCTAATTCAATCAAGGAAACACTGCATATTGGTGAAGGGCATATTGAAGAAGAATCAGCCGATTGGTTCTTGTGGGAGAACAACTCCATTTGGCTCACTAACTTCACACACCATCAGGCTTCCAAGCAGCTCTCAAGGAAACTCAGTTTTCACACTCTATGCTTAGTGCCCTTTGAGTGCCTAGGACTGAAATGAAGCTTGGTGAGCATCCCACACAAACGAATGCTCCACATGCGGTTTCCACATGCCACCAACTCCACATTCACAGACAACTTCAGTGCCAAAGCCATTTTCAGATAGCCCTCAATGCAAATCCTCTAGATGTAAATATTGGTGTGAGAGCTAATTCAATGAAGGAAACACTGCATGTTGGTGAAGGGCAAATTGAAGAAGGATCAGCCGAGTGGTTCTTGTGGGAGAACAACTCCATTTGGCTCACTAACTTCACACACCATCAGGCTTCCAAGCAGCTCTCAAGGAAACTCAGTTTTCACACTCGATGCTTAGTGCCCTTTGAGTGCATTATGTAGGAATGAACCTGGTAGAGCATCCCACACAAACGAATGCTCCACATGCGGGTTTCACATGCCACCAACTCCACATTCACAGGCAACTTCAGCGCCACAGCCATTTTCAGATAGCCCTCAATGCAAAGATTCTAGACGCAAATATTGCTGTGAGAGCTAATTCAATCAAGGAAACACTGCATGTTGGTGAAGGGCATATTGAAGAAGGATCAGCCGAGTGGTTCTTGTGGGAGAACAACTCCATTTGGCTCACTAACTTCACACACCATCAGGCTTCCAAGCAGCTCTCAAGGAAACTCAGTTTTCACACTCTATGCTTAGTGCCCTTTGTGTGCCTTGGATTGAAATGAATCTTGGTGAGCATCCCACACAAACGAATGCTCCACATGCGGGTTTCACATGCCACCAACTCCGCATTCTCAGGCAACTTCAGTGCCACAGCCATTTTCAGACAGCCCTCAATGCAAAGGGTCTAGATGTAAATATTGGTGTGAGAGCTAATTCAATCAAGGAAACACTGCATGTTGGTGAAGGGCATATTGAAGAAGGATCAGCCGAGTGGTTCTTGTGGGAGAACAACTCCATTTGGCTCACTAACTTCACACACCATCAGGCTTCCAAGCAGCTCTCAAGGAAACTCAGTTTTCACACTCTATGCTTAGTGCCCTTTGAGTGCCTAGGACTGAAATGAATCTTGGTGAGCATCCCACACAAACGAATACTCCACATGCGGGTTTCACATGCCACCTACTCCACATTCACAGGCAACTTCAGCGCCACAGCCGTTTTCAGATAGCCCTCAATGCAAAGGCTCTAGACGCAAATATTGGTGTGAGAGCTAATTCAATCAAGGAAACACTGCATGTTGGTGAAGGGCATATTGAAGAAGGATCAGCCGAGTGGTTCTTGTGGGAGAACAACTCCATTTGGCTCACTAACGTCACACACCATCAGGCTTCCAAGCAGCTCTCAAGGAAACTCAGTTTTCACACTCTATGCTTAGTGCCCTTTGAGTGCATTATCTAGGAATGAACCTGGTAGAGCATCCCACACAAACGAATGCTCCACATGCGGGTTTCACATGCCACCAACTCCACATTCACAGGCAACTTCAGCGCCACAGCCATTTTCAGATAGCCCTCAATGCAAAGGCTCTAGACGCAAATATTGGTGTGAGAGCTAATTCAATCAAGGAAACACTGCATGTTGGTGAAGGGCATATTGAAGAAGGATCAGCCGAGTGGTTCTTGTGGGAGAACAACTCCATTTGGCTCACTAACTTCACACACCATCAGGCTTCCAAGCAGCTCTCAAGGAAACTCAGTTTTCACACTCTATGCTTAGTGCCCTTTGAGTGCCTAGGACTGAAATGAATCTTGGTGAGCATCCCACACAAACGAATACTCCACATGCGGGTTTCACATGCCACCTACTCCACATTCACAGGCAACTTCAGCGCCACAGCCGTTTTCAGATAGCCCTCAATGCAAAGCCTCTAGACGCAAATATTGGTGTGAGAGCTAATTCAATCAAGGAAACACTGCATGTTGGTGAAGGGCATATTGAAGAAGGATCAGCCGAGTGGTTCTTGTGGGAGAACAACTCCATTTGGCTCACTAACGTCACACACCATCAGGCTTCCAAGCAGCTCTCAAGGAAACTCAGTTTTCACACTCTAGGCTTAGTGCCCTTTGAGTGCCTAGGACTGAAATGAATCTTGCTGAGCATCCCACACAAACGAATGCTCCACATGCGGGTTTCACATGCCACCAACTCCACATTCACAGGCAACTTCAGAGCCACAGCCGTTTTCAGATAGCCCTCAATGCAAAGGCTCTAGACGCAAATATTGGTGTGAGAGCTAATTCAATCAAGGAAACACTGCATGTTGGTGAAGGGCATATTGAAGAAGGATCAGCCGAGTGGTTCTTGTGGGAGAACAACTCCATTTGGCTCACTAACTTCACACACCATCAGGCTTCCAAGCACCTAGCTCTCAAGGAAACTCAGTTTTCACACTCTATGCTTAGTGCCCTTTGAGTGCATTATCTAGGAATGAACCTGGTAGAGCATCCCACACAAACGAATGCTCCACATGCGGGTTTCACATGCCACCAACTCCACATTCTCAGGCAACTTCAGCGCCACAGGTGTTTTCAGATAGCCCTCAATGCAAAGGCTCTAGACGCAAATATTGGTGTGAGAGCTAACTCAATCAAGGAAACACTGCATGTTGGTGAAGGGCATATTGAAGAAGGAACAGCCGAGTGGTTCTTGTGGGAGAACAACTCCATTTGGCTCACTAACTTCACACACCATCAGGCTTCCAAGCAGCTCTCAAGGAAACTCAGTTTTCACACTCTATGCTTAGTGCCCTTTGTGTGCCTTGGATTGAAATGAAGCTTGGTGAGCATCCCACACAAACGAATGCTCCACATGCGGGTTTCACATGCCACCAACTCCACATTCTCAGGCAAATTCAGCGCCACAGCCATTTTCAGATAGCCCTCAATGCAAAGGCTCTAGATGTAAATATTGGTGTGAGAGCTAATTCAATCAAGGAAACACTGCATATTGGTGAAGGGCATATTGAAGAAGAATCAGCCGATTGGTTCTTGTGGGAGAACAACTCCATTTGGCTCACTAACTTCACACACCATCAGGCTTCCAAGCAGCTCTCAAGGAAACTCAGTTTTCACACTCTATGCTTAGTGCCCTTTGAGTGCCTAGGACTGAAATGAAGCTTGGTGAGCATCCCACACAAACGAATGCTCCACATGCGGTTTCCACATGCCACCAACTCCACATTCACAGACAACTTCAGTGCCAAAGCCATTTTCAGATAGCCCTCAATGCAAATCCTCTAGATGTAAATATTGGTGTGAGAGCTAATTCAATGAAGGAAACACTGCATGTTGGTGAAGGGCAAATTGAAGAAGGATCAGCCGAGTGGTTCTTGTGGGAGAACAACTCCATTTGGCTCACTAACTTCACACACCATCAGGCTTCCAAGCAGCTCTCAAGGAAACTCAGTTTTCACACTCGATGCTTAGTGCCCTTTGAGTGCATTATGTAGGAATGAACCTGGTAGAGCATCCCACACAAACGAATGCTCCACATGCGGGTTTCACATGCCACCAACTCCACATTCACAGGCAACTTCAGCGCCACAGCCATTTTCAGATAGCCCTCAATGCAAAGATTCTAGACGCAAATATTGCTGTGAGAGCTAATTCAATCAAGGAAACACTGCATGTTGGTGAAGGGCATATTGAAGAAGGATCAGCCGAGTGGTTCTTGTGGGAGAACAACTCCATTTGGCTCACTAACTTCACACACCATCAGGCTTCCAAGCAGCTCTCAAGGAAACTCAGTTTTCACACTCTATGCTTAGTGCCCTTTCATTGCATTATCTAGGAATGAACCTGGTAGAGCATCCCACACAAATGAATGCTCCACATGCGGGTTTCACATGCCACAAACTCCACATTCACAGGCAACTTCAGCGCCACAGCCGTTTTCAGATAGCCCTCAATGCAAAGGCTCTAGACGTAAATATTGGTGTGAGAGCTAATTCAATCAAGGAAACACTGCATGTTGGTGAAGGGCATATTGAAGAAGGATCAGCCGAGTGGTTCTTGTGGGAGAACAACTCCATTTGGCTCACTAACTTCACACACCATCAGGCTTCCAAGCAGCTCTCAAGGAAACTCAGTTTTCACACTCTATGCTTAGTGCCCTTTGTGTGCCTTGGATTGAAATGAATCTTGGTGAGCATCCCACACAAACGAATGCTCCACATGCGGGTTTCACATGCCACCAACTCCACATTCTCAGGCAACTTCAGTGCCACAGCCATTTTCAGACAGCCCTCAATGCAAAGGGTCTAGATGTAAATATTGGTGTGAGAGCTAATTCAATCAAGGAAACACTGCATGTTGGTGAAGGGCATATTGAAGAAGGATCAGCCGAGTGGTTCTTGTGGGAGAATAACTCCATCTGGTTCACTAACTTCACACACCATCAGGCTTCCAAGCAGCTCTCAAGGAAACTCAGTTTTCACACTCTATGGTTAGTGCCCTTTGAGTGCCTAGGACTGAAATGAAGCTTGGTGAGCATCCCACACAAACGAATGCTCCACATGCGGGTTTCACATGCCACCAACTCCACATTCTCAGGCTACTTCAGTGCCACAGCCATTTTCAGATAGCCCTCAATGCAAAGCCTCTAGATGTAAATATTGGTGTGAGAGCTAATTCAATCAAGGAAACACTGCATGTTGGTGAAGGGCATATTGAAGAAGAATCAGCCAAGTGGTCCTTGTGGGAGAACAACTCCATTTGGCTCACTAACTTCACACACCATCAGGCTTCCAAGCAGCTCTCAAGGAAACTCAGTTTTCACACTCTATGCTTAGTGCCCTTTGAGTGCCTAGGACTGAAATGCATCTTGCTGAGCATCCCACACAAACGAATGCTCCACATGCGGGTTTCACATGCCACCAACTCCACATTCACAGGCAACTTCAGAGCCACAGCCGTTTTCAGATAGCCCTCAATGCAAAGGCTCTAGACGCAAATATTGGTGTGAGAGCTAATTCAATCAAGGAAACACTGCATGTTGCTGAAGGGCATATTGAAGAAGGATCAGCCGAGTGGTTCTTGTGGGAGAACAACTCCATTTGGCTCACTAACTTCACACACCATCAGGCTTCCAAGCACCTAGCTCTCAAGGAAACTCAGTTTTCACACTCTATGCTTAGTGCCCTTTGAGTGCATTATCTAGGAATGAACCTGTTAGAGCATCCCACACAAACGAATGCTCCACATGCGGGTTTCACATGCCACCAACTCCACATTCACAGGCAACTTCAGCGCCACAGCCGTTTTCAGATAGCCCTCAATGCAAAGGCTCTAGACGCAAATATTGGTGTGAGAGCTAACTCAATCAAGGAAACACTGCATGTTGGTGAAGGGCATATTGAAGAAGGATCAGCCGAGTGGTTCTTGTGGGAGAACAACTCCATTTGGCTCACTAACTTCACACACCATCAGGCTTCCAAGCAGCTCTCAAGGAAACTCAGTTTTCACACTCTATGCTTAGTGCCCTTTGTGTGCCTTGGATTTAAATGAATCTTGGTGAGCATCCCACACAAACGAATGCTCCACATGCGGGTTTCACATGCCACCAACTCCACATTCTCAGGCAAATTCAGCGCCACAGCCATTTTCAGATAGCCCTCAATGCAAAGGCTCTAGATGTAAATATTGGTGTGAGAGCTAATTCAATCAAGGAAACACTGCATATTGGTGAAGGGCATATTGAAGAAGAATCAGCCGAGTGGTTCTTGTGGGAGAACAACTCCATTTGGCTCACTAACTTCACACACCATCAGGCTTCCAAGCAGCTCTCAAGGAAACTCAGTTTTCACACTCTATGCTTAGTGCCCTTTGAGTGCCTAGGACTGAAATGAAGCTTGGTGAGCATCCCACACAAACGAATGCTCCACATGCGGTTTCCACATGCCACCAACTCCACATTCACAGACAACTTCAGTGCCAAAGCCATTTTCAGATAGCCCTCAATGCAAAGCCTCTAGATGTAAATATTGGTGTGAGAGCTAATTCAATGAAGGAAACACTGCATGTTGGTGAAGGGCAAATTGAAGAAGGATCAGCCGAGTGGTTCTTGTGGGAGAACAACTCCATTTGGCTCACTAACTTCACACACCATCAGGCTTCCAAGCAGCTCTCAAGGAAACTCAGTTTTCACACTCGATGCTTAGTGCCCTTTGAGTGCATTATGTAGGAATGAACCTGGTAGAGCATCCCACACAAACGAATGCTCCACATGCGGGTTTCACATGCCACCTACTCCACATTCACAGGCAACTTCAGTGCCACAGCCATTTTCAGATAGCCCTCAATGCAAAGGCTCTAGATGCAAATATTGGTGTGAGAGCTAATTCAATCAAGGAAACACTGCATGTTGGTGAAGGGCATATTGAAGAAGGATCAGCCGAGTGGTTCTTGTGGGAGAACAACTCCATTTGGCTCACTAACTTCACACACCATCAGGTTTCCAAGCAGCTCTCAAGGAAACTCAGTTTCACACTCTATGCTTAGTGCCATTTGAGTGCATTATCTAGGAATGAACCTGGTAGAGCATCCCACACAAACGAATGCTCCACATGCGGGTTCCACATGCACCAACTCCACATTCACAGGCAACTTCAGCGCCACAGCCGTTTTCAGATAGCCCTTAATGCAAAGGCTCTAGACGCAAATATTGGTGTGAGAGCTAATTCAATCAAGAAAACACTGCATGTTGGTGAAGGGCATATTGAAGAAGAATCAGCCGAGTGGTCCTTGTGCGAGAACAACTGCATTTGGCTCGCTAACTTCACACACCATCAGGCTTCCAAGCAGCTCTCAAGGAAACTCAGTTTTCACACTCTATGCTTAGTGCCCTTTGAGTGCCTAGGACTGAAATGAATCTTGGTGAGCATCCCACACAAACGAATGCTCCACATGCGGGTTCCACATGCCACCAACTCCACATTCACAGGCAACTTCAGCGCCACAGCCATTTTCAGATAGCCCTCAATGCAAAGACTCTAGACGCAAATATTGCTGTGAGAGCTAATTCAATCAAGGAAACACTGCATGTTGGTGAAGGGCATATTGAAGAAGGATCAGCCGAGTGGTTCTTGTGGGAGAACAACTCCATTTGGCTCACTAACTTCACACACCATCAGGCTTCCAAGCAGCTCTCAAGGAAACTCAGTTTTCACACTCTATGCTTAGTGCCCTTTCATTGCATTATCTAGGAATGAACCTGGTAGAGCATCCCACACAAACGAATGCTCCACATGCGGGTTTCACATGCCACAAACTCCACATTCACAGGCAACTTCAGCGCCACAGCCGTTTTCAGATAGCCCTCAATGCAAAGCTCTAGACGTAAATATTGGTGTGAGAGCTAATTCAATCAAGGAAACACTGCATGTTGGTGAAGGGCATATTGAAGAAGGATCAGCCGAGTGGTTCTTGTGGGAGAACAACTCCATTTGGCTCACTAACTTCACACACCATCAGGCTTCCAAGCAGCTCTCAAGGAAACTCAGTTTTCACACTCTATGCTTAGTGCCCTTTGAGTGCATTATTTAGGAATGAATCTAGTAGAGCATCCCACACAAACGAATGCTCCACATGCGGGTTTCACATGCCACCAACTCCACATTCTCAGGCAACTTCAGTGCCACAGCCATTTTCAGATGGCCCTCAATGCAAAGCCTCTAGATGTAAATATTGGTGTGAGAGCTAATTCAATCAAGGAAACACTGCATGTTGGTGAAGGGCATATTGAAGAAGAATCAGCCGAGTGGTCCTTGTGGGAGAACAACTGCATTTGGCTCGCTAACTTCACACACCATCAGGCTTCCAAGCAGCTCTCAAGGAAACTCAGTTTTCACACTCTATGCTTAGTGCCCTTTGAGTGCCTAGGATTGAATTGAATCTTAGTGAGCATCCCACACAAACGAATGCTCCACATGCGGGTTCCACATGCCACCAACTCCACATTCTCAGGCAACTTCAGCGCCACAGCCGTTTTCAGATAGCCCTCAATGCAAAGGCTCTAGACGCAAATATTGGTGTGAGAGCTAATTCAATCAAGGAAACACTGCATGTTGGTGAAGGGCATATTGAAGAAGGATCAGCCGAGTGGTTCTTGTGGGAGAACAACTCCATTTGGCTCACTAACTTCACACACCATCAGGCTTCCAAGCAGCTCTCAAGGAAACTCAGTTTTCACACTCTATGCTTAGTGCCCTTTGAGTGCATTATGTAGGAATGAACCTGGTAGAGCATCCCACACAAACGAATGCTCCACATGCGGGTTTCACATGCCACCAACTCCACATTCACAGGCAACTTCAGCGCCACAGCCGTTTTCAGATAGCCCTCAATGCAAAGGCTCTAGACGCAAATATTGGTGTGAGAGCTAATTCAATCAAGGAAACAGTGCATGTTGGTGAAGGGCATATTGAAGAAGGATCAGCCGAGTGGTTCTTGTGGGAGAACAACTCCATTTCGCTCACTAACTTCACACACCATCAGGCTTCCAAGCAGCTCTCAAGGAAACTCAGTTTTCACACTCTATGCTTAGTGCCCTTTGAGTGCATTATCTAGGAATGAACCTGGTAGAGCATCCCACACAAACGAATGCTCCACATGCGGGTTTCACATGCCACCAACTCCACATTCACAGGCAACTTCAGCGCCACAGCCGTTTTCAGAGAACCCTCAATGCAAAGGATCTAGACGCAAATATTGGTGTGAGAGCTAATTCAATCAAGGAAACACTGCATGTTGGTGAAGGGCATATTGAAGAAGGATCAGCCGAGTGGTTCTTGTGGGAGAACAACTCCATTTGGCTCACTAACTTCACACACCATCAGGCTTCCAAGCAGCTCTCAAGGAAACTCAGTTTTCACACTCTATGCTTAGTGCCCTTTCACTGCATTATCTAGGAATGAACCTGGTAGGGCATCCCACACAAACGAAAGCTCCACATGCGGGTTTCACATGCCACCAACTCCACATTCACAGGCAACTTCAGCGCCACAGCCGTTTTCAGATAGCCTTAAATACAAAGGTTCTAGACGCAAATATTGGTGTGAGAGCTAATTCAATCAAGGAAACACTGCATGTTGGTGAAGGGCATATTGAAGAAGGATCAGCCGAGTGTTTCTTGTGGGAGAACAACTCCATTTGGCTCACTAACTTCACACACCATCAGGCTTCCAAGCAGCTCTCAAGGAAACTCAGTTTTCACACTCTATGCTTAGTGCCCTTTGAGTGCCTAGGACTGAAATGAATCTTGGTGAGCATCCCACACAAACGAATGCTCCACATGCGGGTTTCACATGCCACCAACTCCACATTCACAGGCAACTTCAGCGCCACAGCCGTTTTCAGATAGCCCTCAATGCAAAGGCTCTAGACGCAAATATTGGTGTGAGAGCTAATTCAATCAAGGAAACACTGCATGTTGGTGAAGGGCATATTGAAGAAGGATCAGCCAAGTGGTTCTTGTGGGAGAACAACTGTATTTGGCTCACTAACTTCACACACCATCAGGCTTCCAAGCAGCTCTCAAGGAAACTCAGTTTTCACACTCTATGCTTAGTGCCCTTTGAGTGCATTATCTAGGAATGAATCTGGTAGAGCATCCCACACAAACGAATGCTCCACATGCGGGTTTCACATGCCACCAACTCCACATTCACAGGCAACTTCAGCGCCACAGCCGTTTTCAGATAGCCCTCAATGCAAAGGCTCTAGACGCAAATATTGGTGTGAGAGCTAATTCAATCAAGGAAACACTGCATGTTGGTGAAGGGCATATTGAAGAAGGATCAGCCGAGTGGTTCTTGTGGGAGAACAACTCCATTTGGCTCACTAACTTCACACACCATCAGGCTTCCAAGCAGCTCTCAAGGAAACTCAGTTTTCACACTCTATGCTTAGTGCCCTTTGAGTTCATTATCTAGGAATGAACCTGGTAGAGCATCCCACACAAACGAATGCTCCACATGCGGGTTTCACATGCCACCAACTCCACATTCACAGGCAAATTCAGCGCCACAAGTGTTTTCAGATAGCCCTCAATGCAAAGGCTCTAGACGCAAATATTGGTGTGAGAGCTAATTCAATCAAGGAAACACTGCATGTTGGTGAAGGGCATATTGAAGAAGGATCAGCCGAGTGGTTCTTGTGGGACAACAACTCCATTTGGCTCACTAACTTCACACACCATCAGGCTTCCAAGCAGCTCTCAAGGAAACTCAGTTTTCACACTCTATGCTTAGTGCCCTTTGAGTGCATTATCTAGGAATCAATCTAGTAGTGCATCCCACACAAACGAATGCTCCACATGCGGGTTTCACATGCCACCAACTCCACATTCACAGGCAACTTCAGCGCCACAGCCATTTTCAGATAGCCCTCAATGCAAAGGCTCTAGACGCAAATATTGGTGTGAGAGCTAATTCAATCAAGGAAACACTGCATGTTGGTGAAGGGCATATTGAAGAAGGATCAGCCGAGTGGTTCTTGTGGGAGAACAACTCCATTTGGCTCACTAACTTCACACACCATCAGGCTTCCAAGCAGCTCTCAAGGAAACTCAGTTTTCACACTCTATGCTTAGTGCCCTTTCATTGCATTATCTAGGAATGAACCTGGTAGAGCATCCCACACAAACGAATGCTGCACATGCGGGTTTCACATGCCACCAACTCCACATTCACAGGCAACTTCAGCGCCACAGCCGTTTTCAGATAGCCCTCAATGCAAAGGCTCTAGACGCAAATATTGGTGTGAGAGCTAATTCAATCAAGGAAACACTGCATGTTGGTGAAGGGCATATTGAAGAAGAATCAGCCGAGTGGTTCTTGTGGGAGAACAACTCCACTTGGCTCACTAACTTCACACACCATCAGGCTTTCAAGCAGCTCTCAAGGAAACTCAGTTTTCACACTCTATGCTTAGTGCCCTTTGTGTGCCTTGGATTTAAATGAAGCTTGGTGAGCATCCCACACAAACGAATGCTCCACATGCGGGTTTCACATGCCACCAACTCCACATTCTCAGGCAACTTCAGTGCCACAGCCATTTTCAGATAGCCCTCAATGCAAAGCCTCTAGATGTAAATATTGGTGTGAGAGCTAATTCAATCAAGGAAACACTGCATATTGGTGAAGGGCATATTGAAGAAGAATCAGCCGAGTGGTCCTTGTGGGAGAACAACTCCATTTGGCTCACTAACTTCACACACCATCAGGCTTCCAAGCAGCTCTCAAGGAAACTCAGTTTTCACACTCTATGCTTAGTGCCCTTTGAGTGCCTAACTGAAATGAATCTTGGTGAGCATCCCACACAAACGAATGCTCCACATGCGGGTTTCACATGCCACCAACTCCACATTCACAGGCAACTTCAGCGCCACAGCCGTTTTCAGATAGCCCTCAATGCAAAGGCTCTAGAAACAAATATTGGTGTGAGAGCTAATTCAATCAAGGAAACACTGCATGTTGGTGAAGGGCATATTGAAGAAGGATCAGCCGAGTGGTTCTTGTGGGAGAACAACTCCATTTGGCTCACTAACGTCACACACCATCAGGCTTCCAAGCAGCTCTCAAGGAAACTCAGTTTTCACACTCTATGCTTAGTGCCCTTTGAGTGCATTATCTAGGAATGAATCTAGTAGAGCATCCCACACAAACGAATGCTCCACATGCGGGTTTCACATGCCACCAACTCCACATTCACAGGCAACTTCAGCGCCACAGCCGTTTTCAGATAGCCCTCAATGCAAAGGCTCTAGACGCAAATATTGGTGTGAGAGCTAATTCAATCAAGGAAACACTGCATGTTGGTGAAGGGCATATTGAAGAAGGATCAGCCGAGTGGTTCTTGTGGGAGAACAACACCATTTGGCTCACTAACTTCACACACCATCAGGCTTCCAAGCAGCTCTCAAGGAAACTCAGTTTTCACACTCTATGCTTAGTGCCCTTTGAGTGCCTAGGACTGAAATGAAGCTTGGTGAGCATCCCACACAAACGAATGCTCCACATGCGGGTTTCACATGCCACCAACTCCACATTCACAGGCAACTTCAGCGCCACAGCCATTTTCAGATAGCCCTCAATGCAAAGGCTCTAGAAGCAAATATTGGTGTGAGAGCTAATTCAATCAAGGAAACACTGCATGTTGGTGAAGGGCATATTGAAGAAGGATCAGCCGAGTGGTTCTTGTGGGAGAACGACTCCATTTGGCTCACTAACTTCACACACCATCAGGCTTCCAAGCAGCTCTCAAGGAAACTCAGTTTTCACACTCTATGCTTAGTGCCCTTTGAGTGCCTAGGATTGAAATGAATCTTGGTGAGCATCCCACACAAACGAATGCTCCACATGCGGGTTTCACATGCCACCAACTCCACATTCACAGGCAACTTCAGCGCCACAGCCGTTTTCAGATAGCCCTCAATGCAAAGGCTCTAGACGCAAATATTGGTGTGAGAGCTAATTCAATCAAGGAAACACTGCATGTTGGTGAAGGGCATATTGAAGAAGGATCAGCCGAGTGGTTCTTCTGGGAGAACAACTCCATTTGGCTCACTAACTTCACACACCATCAGGCTTCCAAGCAGCTCTCAAGGAAACTCAGTTTTCACACTCTATGCTTAGTGCCCTTTGAGTGCATTATCTAGGAATGAACCTGGTAGAGCATCCCACACAAACGAATGCTCCACATGCGGGTTTCACATGCCACCAACTCCACATTCACAGGCAACTTCAGCGCCACAGCCGTTTTCAGATAGCCCTCAATGCAAAGGCTCTAGACGCAAATATTGGTGTGAGAGCTAATTCAATCAAGGAAACACTGCATGTTGGTGAAGGGCATATTGAAGAAGGATCAGCCGAGTGGTTCTTGTGGGAGAACAACTCCATTTGGCTCACTAACTTCACACACCATCAGGCTTCCAAGCAGCTCTCAAGGAAACTCAGTTTTCACACTCTATGCTTAGTGCCCTTTGTGTGCCTTGGATTTAAATGAAGCTTGGTGAGCATCCCACACAAACGAATGCTCCACATGCGGGTTTCACATGCCACCAACTCCACATTCTCAGGCAACTTCAGCGCCACAGCCATTTTCAGATAGCCCTCAATGCAAAGCCTCTAGATGTAAATATTGGTGTGAGAGCTAATTCAATCAAGGAAACACTGCATGTTGGTGAAGGGCATATTGAAGAAGAATCAGCCGAGTGGTCCTTGTGGGAGAACAACTCCATTTGGCTCACTAACTTCACACACCATCAGGCTTCCAAGCAGCTCTCAAGGAAACTCAGTTTTCACACTCTATGCTTAGTGCCCTTTGAGTTCATTATCTAGGAATGAACCTGGTAGAGCATCCCACACAAACGAATGCTGCACATGCGGGTTTCACATGCCACCAACTCCACATTCACAGGCAACTTCAGCGCCACAGGTGTTTTCAGATAGCCCTCAATGCAAAGGCTCTAGATGCAAATATTGGTGTGAGAGCTAATTCAATCAAGGAAACACTGCATGTTGGTGAAGGGCATATTGAAGAAGGATCAGCCGAGTGGTTCTTGTGGGAGAACAACTCTATTTGGCTCACTAACTTCACACACCATCAGGCTTCCAAGCAGCTCTCAAGGAAACTCAGTTTTCACACTCTATGCTTAGTGCCCTTTGAGTGCATTATCTAGGAATGAACCTGGTAGAGCATCCCACACAAACGAATGCTCCACATGCGGGTTTCACATGCCACCAACTCCACATTCTCAGGCAACTTCAGCGCCACAGCCGTTTTCAGATAGCCCTCAATGCAAAGGCTCTAGACGCAAATATTGGTGTGAGAGCTAATTCAATCAAGGAAACACTGCATGTTGGTGAAGGGCATATTGAAGAAGGATCAGCCGAGTGGTTCTTCTGGGAGAACAACTCCATTTGGCTCACTAACTTCACACACCATCAGGCTTCCAAGCAGCTCTCAAGGAAACTCAGTTTTCACACGCTATGCTTAGTGCCCTTTGAGTGCATTATCTAGGAATGAACCTGGTAGAGCATCCCACACAAACGAATGCTCCACATGCGGGTTTCACATGCCACCAACTCCACATTCACAGGCAACTTCAGCGCCACAGCCGTTTTCAGATAGCCCTCAATGCAAAGGCTCTAGACGCAAATATTGGTGTGAGAGCTAATTCAATCAAGGAAACACTGCATGTTGGTGAAGGGCATATTGAAGAAGGATCAGCCGAGTGGTTCTTCTGGGAGAACAACTCCATTTGGCTCACTAACTTCACACACCATCAGGCTTCCAAGCAGCTCTCAAGGAAACTCAGTTTTCACACGCTATGCTTAGTGCCCTTTGAGTGCATTATCTAGGAATGAACCTGGTAGAGCATCCCACACAAACGAATGCTCCACATGCGGGTTTCACATGCCACCAACTCCACATTCACAGGCAACTTCAGCGCCACAGCCGTTTTCAGATAGCCCTCAATGCAAAGGCTCTAGACGCAAATATTGGTGTGAGAGCTAATTCAATCAAGGAAACACTGCATGTTGGTGAAGGGCATATTGAAGAAGGATCAGCCGAGTGGTTCTTGTGGGAGAACAACTCCATTTGGCTCACTAACTTCACACACCATCAGGCTTCCAAGCAGCTCTCAAGGAAACTCAGTTTTCACACTCTATGCTTAGTGCCCTTTGTGTGCCTTGGATTTAAATGAAGCTTGGTGAGCATCCCACACAAACGAATGCTCCACATGCGGGTTTCACATGCCACCAACTCCACATTCTCAGGCAACTTCAGCGCCACAGCCATTTTCAGATAGCCCTCAATGCAAAGCCTCTACATGTAAATATTGGTGTGAGAGCTAATTCAATCAAGGAAACACTGCATGTTGGTGAAGGGCATATTGAAGAAGAATCAGCCGAGTGGTCCTTGTGGGAGAACAACTCCATTTGGCTCACTAACTTCACACACCATCAGGCTTCCAAGCAGCTCTCAAGGAAACTCAGTTTTCACACTCTATGCTTAGTGCCCTTTGAGTTCATTATCTAGGAATGAACCTGGTAGAGCATCCCACACAAACGAATGCTCCACATGCGGGTTTCACATGCCACCAACTCCACATTCACAGGCAACTTCAGCGCCACAGGTGTTTTCAGATAGCCCTCAATGCAAAGGCTCTAGATGCAAATATTGGTGTGAGAGCTAATTCAATCAAGGAAACACTGCATGTTGGTGAAGGGCATATTGAAGAAGGATCAGCCGAGTGGTTCTTGTGGGAGAACAACTCTATTTGGCTCACTAACTTCACACACCATCAGGCTTCCAAGCAGCTCTCAAGGAAACTCAGTTTTCACACTCTATGCTTAGTGCCCTTTGAGTGCATTATCTAGGAATGAACCTGGTAGAGCATCCCACACAAACGAATGCTCCACATGCGGGTTTCACATGCCACCAACTCCACATTCTCAGGCAACTTCAGCGCCACAGCCGTTTTCAGATAGCCCTCAATGCAAAGGCTCTAGACGCAAATATTGGTGTGAGAGCTAATTCAATCAAGGAAACACTGCATGTTGGTGAAGGGCATATTGAAGAAGGATCAGCCGAGTGGTTCTTGTGCGAGAACAACTCCATTTGGCTCACTAACTTCACACACCATCAGGCTTCCAAGCAGCTCTCAAGGAAACTCAGTTTTCACACTCTATGCTTAGTGCCCTTTGAGTGCCTAGGTTTGAAATGAATCTTGGTGAGCATCCCACACAAACGAATACTCCACATGCGGGTTTCACATGCCACCAACTCCACATTCTCAGGCAACTTCAGCGCCACAGCCATTTTCAGAAGCCCTCAATGCAAAGGCTCTAGACGCAAATATTGGTGTGAGAGCTAATTCAATCAAGGAAACACTGCATGTTGGTGAAGGGCATATTGAAGAAGGATCAGCCAAGTGGTTCTTGTGGGAGAACAACTCCATTTGGCTCACTAACTTCACACACCATCAGGCTTCCAAGCAGCTCTCAAGGAAACTCAGTTTTCACACTCTATGCTTAGTGCCCTTTGAGTGCCTAGGACTGAAATGAAGCTTGGTGAGCATCCCACACAAACGAATGCTCCACATGCGGGTTTCACATGCCACCAACTCCACATTCACAGGCAACTTCAGTGCCACAGTCGCTTTCAGATAGTCCTCAATGCAAAGGCTCTAGACGCAAATATTGGTGTGAGAGCTAATTCAATGAAGGAAACACTGCAAGTTGGTGAAGGGCATATTGAAGAAGGATCAGCCGAGTGGTTCTTGTGGGAGAACAACTCCATTTGGCTCACTAACTTCACACACCATCAGGCTTCCAAGCAGCTCTCAAGGAAACTCAGTTTTCACACTCTATGCTTAGTGCCCTTTGAGTGCCTAGGACTGAAATGAATCTTGGTGAGCATCCCACACAAACGAATGCTCCACATGCGGGTTCCACATGCCACCAACTCCACATTCACAGGCAACTTCAGCGCCACAGCCATTTTCAGATAGCCCTCAATGCAAAGGCTCTAGACGCAAATATTGGTGTGAGAGCTAATTCAATCAAGGAAACACTGCATGTTGGTGAAGGGCATATTTAAGAAGGATCAGCCGAGTGGTTCTTGTGGGAGAACAACTCCATTTGGCTCACTAACTTCACACACCATCAGGCTTCCAAGCAGCTCTCAAGGAAACTCAGTTTTCACAATCTATGATTAGTGCCCTTTGAGTGCCTAGGACTGAAATGAAGCTTGGTGAGCATCCCACACAAACGAATGCTCCACATGCGGGTTTCACATGCCACCAACTCCACATTCACAGGCAACTTCAGCGCCACAGCCGTTTTCAGATAGCCCTCAATGCAAAGGCTCTAGACGCAAATATTGGTGTGAGAGTTAATTCAATCAAGGAAACACTGCATGTTGGTGAAGGGCATATTGAAGAAGGATCAGCCGAGTGGTTCTTGTGGGAGAACGACTCCATTTGGCTCACTAACTTCACACACCATCAGGCTTCCAAGCAGCTCTCAAGGAAACTCAGTTTTCACACTCTATGCTTAGTGCCCTTTGAGTGCCTAGGATTGAAATGAATCTTGGTGAGCATCCCACACAAACGAATGCTCCACATGCGGGTTTCACATGCCACCAACTCCACATTCACAGGCAACTTCAGCGCCACAGCCGTTTTCAGATAGCCCTCAATGCAAAGGCTCTAGACGCAAATATTGGTGTGAGAGCTAATTCAATCAAGGAAACACTGCATGTTGGTGAAGGGCATATTGAAGAAGGATCAGCCGAGTGGTTCTTGTGGGAGAACAACTCCATTTGGCTCACTAACTTCACACACCATCAGGCTTCCAAGCAGCTCTCAAGGAAACTCAGTTTTCACACTCTATGCTTAGTGCCCTTTGAGTGCATTATCTAGGAATGAACCTGGTAGAGCATCCCACACAAACGAATGCTCCACATGCGGGTTTCACATGCCACCAACTCCACATTCACAGGCAACTTCAGCGCCACAGCCGTTTTCAGATAGCCCTCAATGCAAAGGCTCTAGACGCAAATATTGGTGTGAGAGCTAATTCAATCAAGGAAACACTGCATGTTGGTGAAGGGCATATTGAAGAAGGATCAGCCGAGTGGTTCTTGTGGAAGAACAACTCCATTTGGCTCACTAACTTCACACACCATCAGGCTTCCAAGCAGCTCTCAAGGAAACTCAGTTTTCACACTCTATGCTTAGTGCCCTTTGTGTGCCTTGGATTTAAATGAAGCTTGGTGAGCATCCCACACAAACGAATGCTCCACATGCGGGTTCCACATGCCACCAACTCCACATTCTCAGGCAACTTCAGCGCCACAGCCATTTTCAGATAGCCCTCAATGCAAAGCCTCTAGATGTAAATATTGGTGTGAGAGCTAATTCAATCAAGGAAACACTGCATGTTGGTGAAGGGCATATTGAAGAAGAATCAGCCGAGTGGTCCTTGTGGGAGAACAACTCCATTTGGCTCACTAACTTCACACACCATCAGGCTTCCAAGCAGCTCTCAAGGAAACTCAGTTTTCACACTCTATGCTTAGTGCCCTTTGAGTTCATTATCTAGGAATGAACCTGGTAGAGCATCCCACACAAACGAATGCTCCACATGCGGGTTTCACATGCCACCAACTCCACATTCACAGGCAACTTCAGCGCCACAGGTGTTTTCAGATAGCCCTCAATGCAAAGACTCTAGATGCAAATATTGGTGTGAGAGCTAATTCAATCAAGGAAACACTGCATGTTGGTGAAGGGCATATTGAAGAAGGATCAGCCGAGTGGTTCTTGTGGGAGAACAACTCTATTTGGCTCACTAACTTCACACACCATCAGGCTTCCAAGCAGCTCTCAAGGAAACTCAGTTTTCACACTCTATGCTTAGTGCCCTTTGAGTGCATTATCTAGGAATGAATCTTGCTGAGCATCCCACACAAACGAATGCTCCACATGCGGGTTTCACATGCCACCAACTCCACATTCTCAGGCAACTTCAGCGCCACAGCCGTTTTCAGATAGCCCTCAATGCAAAGGCTCTAGACGCAAATATTGGTGTGAGAGCTAATTCAATCAAGGAAACACTGCATTTTGGTGAAGGGCATATTGAAGAAGGATCAGCCGAGTGGTTCTTGTGGGAGAACAACTCCATTTGGCTCACTAACTTCACACACCATCAGGCTTCCAAGCAGCTCTCAAGGAAACTCAGTTTTCACACTCTATGCTTAGTGCCCTTTGAGTGCATTATCTAGGAATGAACCTGGTAGAGCATCCCACACAAACGAATGCTCCACATGCGGGTTTCACATGCCACCAACTCCACATTCACAGGCAACTTCAGCACCACAGCCGTTTTCAGATAGCCCTCAATGCAAAGGCTCTAGACGCAAATATTGGTGTGAGAGCTAAATCAATCAAGGAAACACTGCATGTTGGTGAAGGGCATATTGAAGAAGGATCAGCCGAGTGGTTCTTGTGGGAGAACAACTCCATTTGGCTCACTAACTTCACACACCATCAGGCTTCCAAGCAGCTCTCAAGGAAACTCAGTTTTCACACTCTATGCTTAGTGCCCTTTGAGTGCCTAGGTTTGAAATGAATCTTGGTGAGCATCCCACACAAACGAATACCTCACATGCGGGTTTCACATGCCACCAACTCCACATTCACAGGCAACTTCAGCGCCACAGCCGTTTTCAGATAGCCCTCAATGCAAAGGCTCTAGACGCAAATATTGGTGTGAGAGCTAATTCAATCAAGGAAACACTGCATGTTGGTGAAGGGCATATTGAAGAAGGATCAGCCAAGTGGTTCTTGTGGGAGAACAACTCCATTTGGCTCACTAACTTCACACACCATCAGGCTTCCAAGCAGCTCTCAAGGAAACTCAGTTTTCACACTCTATGCTTAGTGCCCTTTGAGTGCCTAGGACTGAAATGAAGCTTGCTGAGCATCCCACACAAACGAATGCTCCACATGCGGGTTTCACATGCCACCAACTCCACATTCACAGGCAACTTCAGTGCCACAGTCGCTTTCAGATAGCCCTCAATGCAAAGGCTCTAGACGCAAATATTGGTGTGAGAGCTAATTCAATGAAGGAAACACTGCAAGTTGGTGAAGGGCATATTGAAGAAGGATCAGCCGAGTGGTTCTTGTGGGAGAACAACTCCATTTGGCTCACTAACTTCACACACCATCAGGCTTCCAAGCAGCTCTCAAGGAAACTCAGTTTTCACACTCTATGCTTAGTGCCCTTTGAGTGCCTAGGACTGAAATGAATCTTGGTGAGCATCCCACACAAACGAATGCTCCACATGCGGGTTCCACATGCCACCAACTCCACATTCACAGGCAACTTCAGCGCCACAGCCATTTTCAGATAGCCCTCAATGCAAAGGCTCTAGACGCAAATATTGGTGTGAGAGCTAATTCAATCAAGGAAACACTGCATGTTGGTGAAGGGCATATTGAAGAAGGATCAGCCGAGTGGTTCTTGTGGGAGAACAACTCCATTTGGCTCACTAACTTCACACACCATCAGGCTTCCAAGCAGCTCTCAAGGAAACTCAGTTTTCACAATCTATGATTAGTGCCCTTTGAGTGCCTAGGACTGAAATGAAGCTTGGTGAGCATCCCACACAAACGAATGCTCCACATGCGGGTTTCACATGCCACCAACTCCACATTCACAGGCAACTTCAGCGCCACAGCCGTTTTCAGATAGCCCTCAATGCAAAGGCTCTAGACGCAAATATTGGTGTGAGAGCTAATTCAATCAAGGAAACACTGCATGTTGGTGAAGGGCATATTGAAGAAGGATCAGCCGAGTGGTTCTTGTGGGAGAACAACTCCATTTGGCTCACTAACTTCACACACCATCAGGCTTCCAAGCAGCTCTCAAGGAAACTCAGTTTTCACACTCTATGCTTAGTGCCCTTTGAGTGCATTATCTAGGAATGAACCTGGTAGAGCATCCCACACAAACGAATGCTCCACATGCGGGTTTCACATGCCACCAACTCCACATTCACAGGCAACTTCAGCGCCACAGCCGTTTTCAGATAGCCCGCAATGCAAAGGTTCTAGACGCAAATATTGGTGTGAGAGCTAATTCAATCAAGGAAACAATGCATGTTGGTGAAGGGCATATTGAAGAAGGATCAGCCAAGTGGTTCTTGTGGGAGAACAACTCCATTTGGCTCACTAACTTCACACACCATCAGGCTTCCAAGCAGCTCTCAAGGAAACTCAGTTTTCACACTCTATGCTTAGTGCCCTTTGAGTGCCTAGGATTGAAATGAATCTTGGTGAGCATCCCACACAAACGAATGCTCCACATGCGGGTTTCACATGCCACCAACTCCACATTCACAGGCAACTTCAGCGCCACAGCCATTTTCAGATAGCCCTCAATGCAAAGGCTCTAGACGCAAATATTGGTGTGAGAGCTAATTCAATCAAGGAAACACTGCATGTTGGTGAAGGGCATATTGAAGAAGGATCAGCCGAGTGGTTCTTGTGGGAGAACAACTCCATTTGGCTCACTAACTTCACACACCATCAGGCTTCCAAGCAGCTCTCAAGGAAACTCAGTTTTCACACTCTATGCTTAGTGCCCTTTGAGTGCCTAAGACTGAAATGAAGCTTGGTGAGCATCCCACACAAACGAATGCTCCACATGCGGGTTTCACATGCCACCAACTCCACATTCACAGGCAACTTCAGTGCCACAGTCGCTTTCAGATAGTCCTCAATGCAAAGGCTCTAGACGCAAATATTGGTGTGAGAGCTAATTCAATGAAGGAAACACTGCAAGTTGGTGAAGGGCATATTGAAGAAGGATCAGCCGAGTGGTTCTTGTGGGAGAACAACTCCATTTGGCTCACTAACTTCACACACCATCAGGCTTCCAAGCAGCTCTCAAGGAAACTCAGTTTTCACACTCTATGCTTAGTGCCCTTTGAGTGCCTAGGACTGAAATGAATCTTGGTGAGCATCCCACACAAACGAATGCTCCACATGCGGGTTCCACATGCCACCAACTCCACATTCACAGGCAACTTCAGCGCCACAGCCATTTTCAGATAGCCCTCAATGCAAAGGCTCTAGACGCAAATATTGGTGTGAGAGCTAATTCAATCAAGGAAACACTGCATGTTGGTGAAGGGCATATTGAAGAAGGATCAGCCGAGTGGTTCTTGTGGGAGAACAACTCCATTTGGCTCACTAACTTCACACACCATCAGGCTTCCAAGCAGCTCTCAAGGAAACTCAGTTTTCACACTGTATGCTTAGTGCCCTTTGAGTGCATTATCTAGGAATGAACCTGGTAGAGCATCCCACACAAACGAATGCTCCACATGCGGGTTTCACATGCCACCAACTCCACATTCACAGGCAACTTCAGCGCCACAGCCGTTTTCAGATAGCCCGCAATGCAAAGGCTCTAGACGCAAATATTGGTGTGAGAGCTAATTCAATCAAGGAAACACTGCATGTTGGTGAAGGGCATATTGAAGAAGGATCAGCCGAGTGGTTCTTGTGGGAGAACAACTCCATTTGGCTCACTAACTTCACACACCATCAGGCTTCCAAGCAGCTCTCAAGGAAACTCAGTTTTCACACTCTATGCTTAGTGCCCTTTGAGTGCCTAGGATTGAAATGAATCTTGGTGAGCATCAGACACAAACGAATGCTCCACATGCGGGTTTCACATGCCACCAACTCCACATTCACAGGCAACTTCAGCGCCACAGCCATTTTCAGATAGCCCTCAATGCAAAGGCTCTAGACGCAAATATTGGTGTGAGAGCTAATTCAATCAAGGAAACACTGCATGTTGGTGAAGGGCATATTGAAGAAGGATCAGCCGAGTGGTTCTTGTGGGAGAACAACTCCATTTGGCTCACTAACTTCACACACCATCAGGCTTCCAAGCAGCTCTCAAGGAAACTCAGTTTTCACACTCTATGATTAGTGCCCTTTGAGTGCATTATCTAGGAATGAATCTAGTAGAGCATCCCACACAAATGAATGCTCCACATGCGGGTTTCACATGCCACCAACTCCACATTCACAGGCAACTTCAGCGCCACAGCCGTTTTCAGATAGCCCTCAATGCAAAGGCTCTAGACGCAAATATTGGTGTGAGAGCTAATTCAATCAAGGAAACACTGCATGTTGGTGAAGGGCATATTGAAGAAGGATCAGAGAAGTGGTTCTTGTGGGAGAACAACTCCATTTGGCTCACTAACTTCACACACCATCAGGCTTCCAAGCAGCTCTCAAGGAAACTCAGTTTTCACACTCTATGCTTAGTGCCCTTTGAGTGCCTAGGACTGAAATGAAGCTTGCTGAGCATCCCACACAAACGAATGCTCCACATGCGGGTTTCACATGCCACCAACTCCACATTCTCAGGCAACTTCAGCGCCACAGCCGTTTTCAGATAGCCCTCAATGCAAAGGCTCTAGATGCAAATATTGGTGTGAGAGCTAATTCAATCAAGGAAACACTGCATATTGGTGAAGGGCATATTGAAGAAGAATCAGCCGAGTGGTTCTTGTGGGAGAACAACTGCATTTGGCTCACTAGCTTCACACACCATCAGGCTTCCAAGCAGCTCTCAAGGAAACTCAGTTTTCACACTCTATGCTTAGTGCCCTTTGAGTTCCTAGGACTGAAATGAATCTTGGTGAGCATCCCACACAAACGAATGCTCCACATGCGGGTTCCACATGCCACCAACTCCACATTCACAGGCAACTTCAGCGCCACAGCCATTTTCAGATAGCCCTCAATGCAAAGGCTCTAGACGCAAATATTGGTGTGAGAGCTAATTCAATCAAGGAAACACTGCATGTTGCTGAAGGGCATATTGAAGAAGGATCAGCCGAGTGGTTCTTGTGGGAGAACAACTGCAGGCCCCGGTCTCCCAAGGATTAACTCCACAGCTTAGCTTGTTTCTCAGAGCATAACAGGATTGGTAATTTTGGCCTGATACATATAGCCACTGGCTTAACTGCAAGTTCCTGCTTCCTATTTGTCAAGTTATCTGTCAGGGGATTGGATAAAACTCAAGGGATTTAGGGTGGCCACTAGAGGATTGGATAAACACTGGGAGGAACTGAAGGGATTTAGGGTGGCCACTACTGGGAGGAGCTAAGCAGAGTATAAAAGAAAGTCTGGAGTTGCAATAAAGATCAATCTGTCATCGATCGGCATTCGGTGTACTGCGTGTTGCCTTGTGTTGGCTCTCTGCGTATTGTCTTTGTTGTAACCCTAGTCCCTCCGCTCAGCTCGGATTACGTGGCGACGAGGGTGTTGTCAACATCTGGAGGTTCCCACCGAGACTGAGAAAGAGAGGATACGACGAAGGGTCGTCCCAAGAGTCTGGCCAGCTGATTCAGGTAAGTGGGACGTATTGTAAGTCTCTCCTAAACTGGTAGGAGAGGGAGGTTTATTTTGAAATATAGTCAGGTTTTAGATTTATTTTGAAGTATAGTTAGGTCTTGGTGTTTAATTTATCCGTTGAAAAGGACGATAAAATGGGTTCTGCCTTCTCACGGGATAAATTGGCCACCGAGCTTGAAGAACTTCTACGTCAACTGGGGATGCCAGTTAAATTTAAAATGATTAGAAATTTTGTTAAAGCCATTCAATCTAGCAGTCCTTGGTTTATTGTTTCAGGCAACTTGAGTATTCCCGATTGGGAACAGGTTAAGGCCAATTTACAATCCTGTTTACAAAAAGACCCAGATAATTTCCCCATTGTTAACTTTTCTTTGTGGCGCTTAGTCCGTGATTCATTATTTACTGATAAAGTGAAAGTTGAGAGACAGTTAAGAGAAGTACAGACTACTTTTGAAGGAATCCAGAGGTGGGAAGTTCTACGGTCCTTGGAAGCCTGGAACGAGGTGGCCTCGAGTGAAACCACCCCGAGTGAGACCTCTTCTTTAGAGGAGAGTGAGGTCTCTTCTTTAGAGGAGAGTGAAGCCTCTTTTTCAGATGAGAACGAGGCCTCTTCCTCGGAAGAGAGTGAGGAAAAACGAGATGAGGAGGTTTTCTTAAAGCGGAAAATTAAGGATAAAGAGAAGGTTTTCTTAAAGCGGGAAATTAGGGACATTAAAAGAAAGTTAAAGAAAGCAGGAATAGGTGCATGTTCCTCTGGCAAACTGTCCAGTTCCAGACCACCACCATATGTCCCTAATTTTGTGACCCCTACGGCTCCTCCTGAGGAGGAAACCGCAGGCCATTCACCCAATAATTACCCCACGCGGCCATGGAGTGACGGTCTCACTGATCAGCCTGTGGGTGGGGTTCGATGCTTCCCTGTAATAGAGGTCCCAGTTCGAGGGGGTCCCCCTCGCCGGGAGCATCAGCCCCTTCAATTTAAAGACCTCAAAAATGTAAAGCAGGCTGTTAAAGATTATGGTGCCCAGGCACCCTTTACTCTTGCACTCATAGAATCCTTTTCGAGTTTGAATCTTACTCCTAGTGATTGGATGCAATTGTGCCGCTCTGCTCTCGATGGTGGTGACTTTCTCCTATGGAAAGGGGATTTTCAAGATAGGTGCAGATTTTTTGCTGAGCAGAACGCGGCTGGGGGACACGCAGATCGAAGCCTTGAAATGCTTACTGGCACTGGACCTTTTGAGGGCATCCAACAACAAGTTAATTATGACCTAGGAGTTTATGCACAGATAGCAAATGCAGCCCTTGGAGCCTGGAAGGCCTTACCTAATGCTAATACAGGAGACCAGCTTTCCAAGGTCTTGCAAGGCCCTACAGAACCTTTTCAAGAATTTGTGGACCGTATTATGCAGGTTGCTAGTAAGATCTTTGGTAACGTGGAACCAGCAATGCCAGTAATTAAGCATATAGCCTTTGAGAATGCTAATAAATATTGCCAGGATGCTCTCAGGTCCCACAGAGATAAGTCCCTGCATGATTATCTCAAAATTTGCAGACATATTGACTCCACCCATGCCCTTGGGCAAGTGATAGCAGCAGCTGTTCAACACCCTCAGCCCCACCCTAGGGCGCCTCCCAAAACCTGTTTCAGATGTGGACAGCCTGGACATTTTAAAAAACAGTGCCCCAAAATTCTGCGACAAGGAAGATCACCCCCACAATCCTTGCAGGCCCCAGATCTTTGTCCAAGATGCCATAAAGGCTATCATTGGAGCAGTGATTGTAGGTCCAGATATGATGCCCAAGGCAATCCCCTATCGGGAAACGGGGTCAGGGGCCCGCTCCGGGCCCCCCAACCTCAGGTGTACGGAGCCCAGCAGACACCTGTAACTTCCGGAACAGCGCAGACTCCTTCCAGAGTCCCTCTCCCGCGGCGAGGAGCACAGATATTTCAACCCTCCTCAGAGCAACACCAGGTAGCGCAGGACTGGACCTCTGTGCCACCTCTGGAGAGGTATTGACCCCGCTCCTGGGACCCCAACGGATAAAAACAGGAGTCAGGGGCCCCTTACCTAAGAATACCTTGGGCCTGATCCTAGGAAGAAGTAGTGCTACTATGCATGGAATCAGAGTACTCCCAGGAGTGATAGATGAGGATACTCCAGCAGAAATAGAGGTCATGGCAGAATCAGGCAAAGGCACTATAATCATTCCACCTGGAGCTAGATTTGCCCAGCTGATCTTGATCCCCAAGGTTCCAACTGACAACCCCATTCTTAAGAGAGATAGACAAGGAGGATTTGGACATTCTGGCCCCTTGGCATGTTGGGTCTCCGACATGCAAACCCGACCCACCTTACAGTTAGAGATAGAAGGGAGAAAATTCACAGGTTTACTTGATACCGGAGCTGATAGTACAGTTATATCCCAGGCACAGTGGCCAAGTTCCTGGCCATTAGAGGCCACCCCAACCGTTCTCCAAGGGATAGGAACTTCTCAGCCACAGAAAAGTGCCAGGTTGTTAAGGTGGAAGGATCAAGAAGGGCATTCAGGAGTTTTCCAGCCGTATGTCTTACCACATATTCCTATCAATCTGTGGGGACGAGATTTGTTGAGTGCCATGAATGTTGTATTGACCTCTCAGCCTGTGCCAAATATGCTTAATAGACAGGGATACTTTCCTGGAAAAGGTTTGGGCAGACATCTTCAAGGTGACCCCCAACCAGTCTGTGACAGGGTTAAAAATTAGAGGCTGCAATTGAATTGGTAAAGGAAGGCCAAGTAAAATGGAAAAATCTGGCCACAAATAAATGGCGAGGACCAGATCCAGTACTAACGTGGGGGCGAGGCTCTGTTTGTGTTTTTCCCCAGGATGAAGAAACACCTAGATGGGTTCCTGAGAGACTTACGCGACAAATCTCCTTGGCTCCAACTCAACATGATCCCACTCCTAATGATGTTCTTGCAGGATAGGAGACCTTGCAGCAGTGGTGCAACTTCCTGGTATCCTGCCCATGGGAAACGCAGATCTCCAGCTGCTCCCCGATTTACCATCATATATGTGTTACCCCTGTTAAATGGCATTTAACTGGCAGCATGGATGTTTTAGGAACAAAGCGGAATCTTGGCCATGAGGCTGATGGTCATAGCCATGATTGCAGTACTGTTTAGTCTTCTTTGCCGCCTATGCAGGCAACAAGCCTGGGAGCAGGTCATTATTTGACAAACCATGATGGATTTAGCTGTGGAAAATTCTAGCGCTCAAGTTTGGTGAACTTGGTGTGATGGGCAGCCAGAGACGGGTAAGATCTGGCAGCGCTGATGACCAACCTAAGACAGGGATTCCCCAGGTGGGGCTCCCCATGACGGGTAAGGCGTCAACTGACTGCTGGACAACCTAAGACAGGCGTCCATTAAAAAAAAAAAAAAAACAAAAAAACAAAAAAAACAAAAAAAGGGGGACATGCAGGCCCCGGTCTCCCAAGGATTAACTCCACAGCTTAGCTTGTTTCTCAGAGCATAACAGGATTGGTAATTTTGGCCTGATACATATAGCCACTGGCTTAACTGCAAGTTCCTGCTTCCTATTTGTCAAGTTATCTGCCAGGGGATTGGATAAAACTCAAGGGATTTAGGGTGGCCACTAGAGGATTGGATAAACACTGGGAGGAACTGAAGGGATTTAGGGTGGCCACTACTGGGAGGAGCTAAGCAGAGTATAAAAGAAAGTCTGGAGTTGCAATAAAGATCAATCTGTCATCGATCGGCATTTGGTGTACTGCGTGTTGCCTTGTCTTGTCTCTCTGCGTTGTCTGCGTTGCAACCCTAGTCCCTCCGCTCAGCTCGGATTACGTGGCGACGCGGGCGTTGCCAACAAACAACTCCATTTGGCTCACTAACTTCACACACCATCAGGCTTCCAAGCAGCTCTCAAGGAAACTCAGTTTTCACACTCTATGCTTAGTGCCCTTTGAGTGCATTATCTAGGAATGAACCTGGTAGAGCATCCCACACAAACGAATGCTCCACATGCGGGTTTCACATGCCACCAACTCCACATTCACAGGCAACTTCAGCGCCACAGCCACTTTCAGATAGCCCTCAATGCAAAGGCTCTAGACGCAAATATTGGTGTGAGAGCTAATTCAATCAAGGAAACACTGCATGTTGGTGAAGGGCATATTGAAGAAGGATCAGCCGAGTGGTTCTTGTGGGAGAACAACTCCATTTGGCTCACTAACTTCACACACCATCAGGCTTCCAAGCAGCTCTCAAGGAAACTCAGTTTTCACACTCTATGCTTAGTGCCCTTTGAGTGCATTATCTAGGAAAGATCCTGGTAGAGCATCCCACACAAACGAATGCTCCACATGCGGGTTTCACATGCCACCAACTCCACATTCACAGGCAACTTCAGCGCCACAGCCGTTTTCAGATAGCCCTCAATGCAAAGGCTCTAGACGCAAATATTGGTGTGAGAGCTAATTCAATCAAGGAAACACTGCATGTTGGTGAAGGGCATATTGAAGAAGGATCAGCCGAGTGGTTCTTGTGGGAGAACAACTCCATTTGGCTCACTAACTTCACACACCATCAGGCTTCCAAGCAGCTCTCAAGGAAACTCAGTTTTCACACTCTATGCTTAGTGCCCTTTGAGTGCATTATCTAGGAATGAACCTGGTAGAGCAACGTACACAAACGAATGCTCCAAATGCGGGTTTCACATGCCACCAACTCCACATTCACAGGCAACTTCAGCGCCACAACCGTTTTCAGATAGCCCTCAATGCAAAGGCTCTAGATGCAAATATTGGTGTGAGAGCTAATTCAATCAAGGAAACACTGCATGTTGGTGAAGGGCATATTGAAGAAGGATCAGCCGAGTGGTTCTTGTGGGAGAACAACTCCATTTGGCTCACTAACTTCACACACCATCAGGCTTCCAAGCAGCTCTCAAGGAAACTCAGTTTTCACACTCTATGCTTAGTGCCCTTTGAGTGCATTATCTAGGAATGAACCTGGTAGAGCATCCCACACAAACGAATGCTCCACATGCGGGTTCCACATGCCACCAACTCCACATTTACAGGCAACTTCAGCGCCACAGCCGTTTTCAGATAGCCCTCAATGCAAAGGCTCTAGACGCAAATATTGGTGTGAGAGCTAATTCAATCAAGGAAACACTGCATGTTGGTGAAGGGCATATTGAAGAAGGATCAGCCGAGTGGTTCTTGTGGGAGAACAACTCCATTTGGCTCACTAACTTCACACACCATCAGGCTTCCAAGCAGCTCTCAAGGAAACTCAGTTTTCACACTCTATGCTTAGTGCCCTTTGTGTGCCTAGGACTGAAATGAAGCTTGCTGAACATCCCACACAAACGAATGCTCCAGATTCGAGTTTCACATGCCACCAACTCCACATTCACAGGCAACTTCAGCGCCACAGCCGTTTTCAGATAGCCCTCAATGCAAAGGCTCTAGACGCAAATATTGGTGTGAGAGCTAATTCAATCAAGGAAACACTGCATGTTGGTGAAGGGCATATTGAAGAAGGATCAGCCGAGTGGTTCTTGTGGGAGAACAACTCCATTTGGCTCACTAACGTCACACACCATCAGGCTTCCAAGCAGCTCTCAAGGAAACTCAGTTTTCACACTCTATGCTTAGTGCCCTTTGAGTGCATTATCTAGGAATGAATCTAGTAGAGCATCCCACACAAACGAATGCTCTACATGCGGGTTTCACATGCCACCAACTCCACATTCACAGGCAACTTCAGCGCCACAGCCGTTTTCAGATAGCCCTCAATGCAAAGGCTCTAGACGCAAATATTGGTGTGAGAGCTAATTCAATCAAGGAAACACTGCATGTTGGTGAAGGGCATATTGAAGAAGGATCAGCCGAGTGGTTCTTGTGGGAGAACAACTCCATTTGGCTCACTAACTTCACACACCATCAGGCTTCCAAGCAGCTCTCAAGGAAACTCAGTTTTCACACTCTATGATTAGTGCCCTTTGAGTGCCTAGGACTGAAATGAAGCTTGCTGAGCATCCCACACAAACGAATGCTCCACATGCGGGTTTCACATGCCACCAACTCCACATTCTCAGGCAACTTCAATGCCACAGCCATTTTCAGATAGCCCTCAATGCAAATTCTCTAGATGTAAATATTGGCGTGAGAGCTAATTCAATCAAGGAAACACTGCATATTGGTGAAGGGCATATTGAAGAAGAATCAGCCGATTGGTTCTTGTGGGAGAACAACTGCATTTGGCTCACTAACTTCACACACCATCAGGCTTCCAAGCAGCTCTCAAGGAAACTCAGTTTTCACACTCTATGCTTAGTGCCCTTTGAGTGCATTATCTAGGAATGAACCTGGTAGAGCATCCCACACAAACGAATGCTCCACATGCGGGTTCCACATGCCACCAACTCCACATTCACAGGCAACTTCAGCGCCACAGCCATTTTCAGATAGCCCTCAATGCAAAGGCTCTAAACGCAAATATTGGTGTGAGAGCTAATTCAATCAAGGAAACACTGCATGTTGGTGAAGGGCATATTGAAGAAGGATCAGCCGAGTGGTTCTTGTGGGAGAACAACTCCATTTGGCTCACTAACTTCACACACCATCAGGCTTCCAAGCAGCCCTCAAGGAAACTCAGTTTTCACAATCTATGATTAGTGCCCTTTGTGTGCCTAGGACTGAAATGAATCTTGCTGAACATCCCACACAAACGAATGCTCCACATGCGGGTTTCACATGCCACCAACTCCACATTCACAGGCAACTTCAGCGCCACAGCCGCTTTCAGATAGCCCTCAATGCAAAGGCTCTAGACGCAAATATTGGTGTGAGAGCTAATTCAATCAAGGAAACACTGCATGTTGGTGAAGGGCATATTGAAGAAGGCTCAGCCGAGTGGTTCTTGTGGGAGAACAACTCCATTTGGCTCACTAACTTCACACACCATCAGGCTTCCAAGCAGCTCTCAAGGAAACTCAGTTTTCACACTCTATGCTTAGTGCCCTTTGAGTGCATTATCTAGGAATGAACCTGGTAGAGCATCCCACACAAACGAATGCTCCACATGCGGGTTTCACATGCCACCAACTCCACATTCACAGGCAACTTCAGCGCCACAGCCGTTTTCAGATAGCCCTCAATGCAAAGGCTCTAGACGCAAATATTGGTGTGAGAGCTAATTCAATCAAGGAAACACTGCATGTTGGTGAAGGGCATATTGAAGAAGGATCAGCCGAGTGGTTCTTGTGGGAGAACAACTCCATTTGGCTCACTAACTTCACACACCATCAGGCTTCCAAGCAGCTCTCAAGGAAACTCAGTTTTCACACTCTATGCTTAGTGCCCTTTGAGTGCATTATCTAGGAATGAACCTGGTAGAGCATCCCACACAAACGAATGCTCCACATGCGGGTTCCACATGCCACCAACTCCACATTCACAGGCAACTTCAGCGCCACAGCCGTTTTCAGATAGCCCTCAATGCAAAGGCTCTAGACGCAAATATTGGTGTGAGAGCTAATTCAATCAAGGAAACACTGCATGTTGGTGAAGGGCATATTGAAGAAGGATCAGCCGAGTGGTTCTTGTGGGAGAACAACTCCATTTGGCTCACTAACTTCACACACCATCAGGCTTCCAAGCAGCTCTCAAGGAAACTCAGTTTTCACACTCTATGCTTAGTGCCCTTTGAGTGCCTAGGACTGAAATGAAGCTTGCTGAACATCCCACACAAACGAATGCTCCAGATTCGAGTTTCACATGCCACCAACTCCACATTCACAGGCAACTTCAGCGCCACAGCCGTTTTCAGATAGCCCTCAATGCAAAGGCTCTAGACGCAAATATTGGTGTGAGAGCTAATTCAATCAAGGAAACACTGCATGTTGGTGAAGGGCATATTGAAGAAGGATCAGCCGAGTGGTTCTTGTGGGAGAACAACTCCATTTGGCTCACTAACGTCACACACCATCAGGCTTCCAAGCAGCTCTCAAGGAAACTCAGTTTTCACACTCTATGCTTAGTGCCCTTTGAGCGCATTATCTAGGAATGAACCTGTTAGAGCATCCCACACAAACGAATGCTCCACATGCGGGTTTCACATGCCACCAACTCCACATTCACAGGCAACTTCAGCGCCACAGCCGTTTTCAGATAGCCCTCAATGCAAAGGCTCTAGACGCAAATATTGGTGTGAGAGCTAATTCAATCAAGGAAACACTGCATGTTGGTGAAGGGCATATTGAAGAAGGATCAGCCGAGTGGTTCTTGTGGGAGAACAACTCCATTTGGCTCACTAACTTCACACACCATCAGGCTTCCAAGCAGCTCTCAAGGAAACTCAGTTTTCACACTCTATGCTTAGTGCCCTTTGTGTGCCTAGGACTGAAATGAAGCTTGCTGAACATCCCACACAAACGAATGCTCCAGATTCGAGTTTCACATGCCACCAACTCCACATTCACAGGCAACTTCAGCGCCACAGCCGTTTTCAGATAGCCCTCAATGCAAAGGCTCTAGACGCAAATATTGGTGTGAGAGCTAATTCAATCAAGGAAACACTGCATGTTGGTGAAGGGCATATTGAAGAAGGATCAGCCGAGTGGTTCTTGTGGGAGAACAACTCCATTTGGCTCACTAACGTCACACACCATCAGGCTTCCAAGCAGCTCTCAAGGAAACTCAGTTTTCACACTCTATGCTTAGTGCCCTTTGTGTGCCTAGGACTGAAATGAATCTTGCTGAACATCCCACACAAACGAATGCTCCACATGCGGGTTTCACATGCCACCAACTCCACATTCACAGGCAACTTCAGCGCCACAGCCGCTTTCAGATAGCCCTCAATGCAAAGGCTCTAGACGCAAATATTGGTGTGAGAGCTAATTCAATCAAGGAAACACTGCATGTTGGTGAAGGGCATATTGAAGAAGGATCAGCCGAGTGGTTCTTGTGGGAGAACAACTCCATTTGGCTCACTAACTTCACACACCATCAGGCTTCCAAGCAGCTCTCAAGGAAACTCAGTTTTCACACTCTATGCTTAGTGCCCTTTTAGTGCATTATCTAGGAATGAACCTGGTAGAGCATCCCACACAAACGAATGCTCCACATGCGGGTTTCACATGCCACCAACTCCACATTCACAGGCAACTTCAGCGCCACAGCCGTTTTCAGATAGCCCTCAATGCAAAGGCTCTAGACGCAAATATTGGTGTGAGAGCTAATTCAATCAAGGAAACACTGCATGTTGGTGAAGGGCATATTGAAGAAGGATCAGCCGAGTGGTTCTTGTGGGAGAACAACTCCATTTGGCTCACTAACTTCACACACCATCAGGCTTCCAAGCAGCTCTCAAGAAAACTCAGTTTTCACACTCTATGCTTAGTGCCCTTTGAGTGCCTAGGACTGAAATGAAGCTTGCTGAACATCCCACACAAACGAATGCTCCACATGCGGGTTTCACATGCCACCAACTCCACATTCACAGGCAACTTCAGTGCCAGAGCCGCTTTCAGATAGCCCTCAATGCAAAGGCTCTAGACGCAAATATTGGTGTGAGAGCTAATTTAATCAAGGAAACACTGCATGTTGGTGAAGGGCATATTGAAGAAGGATCAACCAAGTGGTCCTTGTGCGAGAACAACTCCATTTGGCTCACTAACTTCACACACCATCAGGCTTCCAAGCAGCTCTCAAGGAAACTCAGTTTTCACACTCTATGCTTAGTGCCCTTTGAGTGCATTATCTAGGAATGAATCTAGTAGAGCATCCCACACAAACGAATGCTCCACATGCGGGTTTCACATGCCACCAACTCCACATTCACAGGCAACTTCAGCGCCACAGCCGTTTTCAGATAGCCCTCAATGCAAAGGCTCTAGACGCAAATATTGGTGTGAGAGCTAATTCAATCAAGGAAACACTGCATGTTGGTGAAGGGCATATTGAAGAAGGATCAGCCGAGTGGTTCTTGTGGGAGAACAACTCCATTTGGCTCACTAACGTCACACACCATCAGGCTTCCAAGCAGCTCTCAAGGAAACTCAGTTTTCACACTCTATGCTTAGTGCCCTTTGTGTGCCTAGGACTGAAATGAAGCTTGGTCAGCATCCCACACAAACGAATGCTCCACATGCGGGTTTCACATGCCACCAACTCCACATTCACAGGCAACTTCAGCGCCACAGCCGCTTTCAGATAGCCCTCAATGCAAAGGCTCTAGACGCAAATATTGGTGTGAGAGCTAATTCAATCAAGGAAACACTGCATGTTGGTGAAGGGCATATTGAAGAAGGATCAGCCGAGTTGTTCTTGTGGGAGAACAACTCCATTTGCCTCACTAACTTCACACACCATCAGGCTTCCAAGCAGCTCTCAAGGAAACTCAGTTTTCACACTCTATGCTTAGTGCCCTTTGAGTGCATTATCTAGGAAAGAACCTGGTAGAGCATCCCACACAAACGAATGCTCCACATGCGGGTTTCACATGCCACCAACTCCACATTCACAGGCAACTTCAGCGCCACAGCCGTTTTCAGATAGCCCTCAATGCAAAGGCTCTAGACGCAAATATTGGTGTGAGAGCTAATTCAATCAAGGAAACACTGCATGTTGGTGAAGGGCATATTGAAGAAGGATCAGCCGAGTGGTTCTTGTGGGAGAACAACTCCATTTGGCTCACTAACTTCACACACCATCAGGCTTCCAAGCAGCTCTCAAGGAAACTCAGTTTTCACACTCTATGCTTAGTGCCCTTTGAGTGCATTATCTAGGAATGAACCTGGTAGAGCATCCCACACAAACGAATGCTCCACATGCGGGTTTCACATGCCACCAACTCCACATTCACAGGCAACTTCAGCGCCACAGCCGTTTTCAGATAGCCCTCAATGCAAAGGCTCTAGACGCAAATATTGGTGTGAGAGCTAATTCAATCAAGGAAACACTGCATGTTGGTGAAGGGCATATTGAAGAAGGATCAGCCGAGTGGTTCTTGTGGGAGAACAACTCCATTTGGCTCACTAACTTCACACACCATCAGGCTTCCAAGCAGCTCTCAAGGAAACTCAGTTTTCACACTCTATGCTTAGTGCCCTTTGAGTGCATTATCTAGGAATGAACCTGGTAGAGCATCCCACACAAACGAATGCTCCACATGCGGGTTTCACATGCCACCAACTCCACATTCACAGGCAACTTCAGCGCCACAGCCGTTTTCAGATAGCCCTCAATGCAAAGGCTCTAGACGCAAATATTGGTGTGAGAGCTAATTCAATGAAGGAAACACTGCAAGTTGGTGAAGGGCATATTGAAGAAGGATCAGCCGAGTGGTTCTTGTGGGAGAACAACTCGATTTGGCTCACTAACTTCACACACCATCAGGCTTCCAAGCAGCTCTCAAGGAAACTCAGTTTTCACACTCTATGCTTAGTGCCCTTTGAGTGCCTAGGACTGAAATGAATCTTGGTGAGCATCCCACACAAACGAATGCTCCACATGCGGGTTCCACATGCCACCAACTCCACATTCACAGGCAACTTCAGCGCCACAGCCATTTTCAGATAGCCCTCAATGCAAAGGCTCTAGACGCAAATATTGGTGTGAGAGCTAATTCAATCAAGGAAACACTGCATGTTGGTGAAGGGCATATTGAAGAAGGATCAGCCGAGTGGTTCTTGTGGGAGAACAACTCCATTTGGCTCACTAACTTCACACACCATCAGGCTTCCAAGCAGCTCTCAAGGAAACTCAGTTTTCACAATCTATGATTAGCGCCCTTTGAGTGCCTAGGACTGAAATGAAGCTTGGTGAGCATCCCACACAAACGAATGCTCCACATGCGGGTTTCACATGCCACCAACTCCACATTCACAGGCAACTTCAGCGCCACAGCCGTTTTCAGATAGCCCTCAATGCAAAGGCTCTAGACGCAAATATTGGTGTGAGAGCTAATTCAATCAAGGAAACACTGCATGTTGGTGAAGGGCATATTGAAGAAGGATCAGCCGAGTGGTTCTTGTGGGAGAACAACTCCATTTGGCTCACTAACTTCACACACCATCAGGCTTCCAAGCAGCTCTCAAGGAAACTCAGTTTTCACACTCTATGCTTAGTGCCCTTTGAGTGCATTATCTAGGAATGAACCTGGTAGAGCATCCCACACAAACGAATGCTCCACATGCGGGTTTCACATGCCACCAACTCCACATTCACAGGCAACTTCAGCGCCACAGCCGTTTTCAGATAGCCCGCAATGCAAAGGCTCTAGACGCAAATATTGGTGTGAGAGCTAATTCAATCAAGGAAACACTGCATGTTGGTGAAGGGCATATTGAAGAAGGATCAGCCGAGTGGTTCTTGTGGGAGAACAACTCCATTTGGCTCACTAACTTCACACACCATCAGGCTTCCAAGCAGCTCTCTAGGAAACTCAGTTTTCACACTCTATGCTTAGTGCCCTTTGAGTGCCTAGGATTGAAATGAATCTTGGTGAGCATCAGACACAAACGAATGCTCCACATGCGGGTTTCACATGCCACCAACTCCACATTCACAGGCAACTTCAGCGCCACAGCCATTTTCAGATAGCCCTCAATGCAAAGGCTCTAGACGCAAATATTGGTGTGAGAGCTAATTCAATCAAGGAAACACTGCATGTTGGTGAAGGGCATATTGAAGAAGGATCAGCCGAGTGGTTCTTGTGGGAGAACAACTCCATTTGGCTCACTAACTTCACACACCATCAGGCTTCCAAGCAGCTCTCAAGGAAACTCAGTTTTCACACTCTATGCTTAGTGCCCTTTGAGTGCATTATCTAGGAATGAATCTAGTAGAGCATCCCACACAAATGAATGCTCCACATGCGGGTTTCACATGCCACCAACTCCACATTCACAGGCAACTTCAGCGCCACAGCCGTTTTCAGATAGCCCTCAATGCAAAGGCTCTAGACGCAAATATTGGTGTGAGAGCTAATTCAATCAAGGAAACACTGCATGTTGGTGAAGGGCATATTGAAGAAGGATCAGAGAAGTGGTTCTTGTGGGAGAACAACTCCATTTGGCTCACTAACTTCACACACCATCAGGCTTCCAAGCAGCTCTCAAGGAAACTCAGTTTTCACACTCTATGCTTAGTGCCCTTTGAGTGCCTAGGACTGAAATGAAGCTTGCTGAGCATCCCACACAAACGAATGCTCCACATGCGGGTTTCACATGCCACCAACTCCACATTCTCAGGCAACTTCAGTGCCACAGCCGTTTTCAGATAGCCCTCAATGCAAATTCTCTAGATGTAAATATTGGTGTGAGAGCTAATTCAATCAAGGAAACACTGCATATTGGTGAAGGGCATATTGAAGAAGAATCAGCCGAGTGGTTCTTGTGGGAGAACAACTGCATTTGGCTCACTAGCTTCACACACCATCAGGCTTCCAAGCAGCTCTCAAGGAAACTCAGTTTTCACACTCTATGCTTAGTGCCCTTTGAGTTCCTAGGACTGAAATGAATCTTGGTGAGCATCCCACACAAACGAATGCTCCACATGCGGGTTCCACATGCCACCAACTCCACATTCACAGGCAACTTCAGCGCCACAGCCATTTTCAGATAGCCCTCAATGCAAAGGCTCTAGACGCAAATATTGGTGTGAGAGCTAATTCAATCAAGGAAACACTGCATGTTGCTGAAGGGCATATTGAAGAAGGATCAGCCGAGTGGTTCTTGTGGGAGAACAACTGCAGGCCCCGGTCTCCCAAGGATTAACTCCACAGCTTAGCTTGTTTCTCAGAGCATAACAGGATTGGTAATTTTGGCCTGATACATATAGCCACTGGCTTAACTGCAAGTTCCTGCTTCCTATTTGTCAAGTTATCTGCCAGGGGATTGGATAAAACTCAAGGGATTTAGGGTGGCCACTAGAGGATTGGATAAACACTGGGAGGAACTGAAGGGATTTAGGGTGGCCACTACTGGGAGGAGCTAAGCAGAGTATAAAAGAAAGTCTGGAGTTGCAATAAAGATCAATCTGTCATCGATCGGCATTCGGTGTACTGCGTGTTGCCTTGTGTTGGCTCTCTGCGTATTGTCTTTGTTGTAACCCTAGTCCCTCCGCTCAGCTCGGATTACGTGGCGACGAGGGTGTTGTCAACATCTGGAGGTTCCCACCGAGACTGAGAAAGAGAGGATACGACGAAGGGTCGTCCCAAGAGTCTGGCCAGCTGATTCAGGTAAGTGGGACGTATTGTAAGTCTCTCCTAAACTGGTAGGAGAGGGAGGTTTATTTTGAAATATAGTCAGGTTTTAGATTTATTTTGAAGTATAGTTAGGTCTTGGTGTTTAATTTATCCGTTGAAAAGGACGATAAAATGGGTTCTGCCTTCTCACGGGATAAATTGGCCACCGAGCTTGAAGAACTTCTACGTCAACTGGGGATGCCAGTTAAATTTAAAATGATTAGAAATTTTGTTAAAGCCATTCAATCTAGCAGTCCTTGGTTTATTGTTTCAGGCAACTTGAGTATTCCCGATTGGGAACAGGTTAAGGCCAATTTACAATCCTGTTTACAAAAAGACCCAGATAATTTCCCCATTGTTAACTTTTCTTTGTGGCGCTTAGTCCGTGATTCATTATTTACTGATAAAGTGAAAGTTGAGAGACAGTTAAGAGAAGTACAGACTACTTTTGAAGGAATCCAGAGGTGGGAAGTTCTACGGTCCTTGGAAGCCTGGAACGAGGTGGCCTCGAGTGAAACCACCCCGAGTGAGACCTCTTCTTTAGAGGAGAGTGAGGTCTCTTCTTTAGAGGAGAGTGAAGCCTCTTTTTCAGATGAGAACGAGGCCTCTTCCTCGGAAGAGAGTGAGGAAAAACGAGATGAGGAGGTTTTCTTAAAGCGGAAAATTAAGGATAAAGAGAAGGTTTTCTTAAAGCGGGAAATTAGGGACATTAAAAGAAAGTTAAAGAAAGCAGGAATAGGTGCATGTTCCTCTGGCAAACTGTCCAGTTCCAGACCACCACCATATGTCCCTAATTTTGTGACCCCTACGGCTCCTCCTGAGGAGGAAACCGCAGGCCATTCACCCAATAATTACCCCACGCGGCCATGGAGTGACGGTCTCACTGATCAGCCTGTGGGTGGGGTTCGATGCTTCCCTGTAATAGAGGTCCCAGTTCGAGGGGGTCCCCCTCGCCGGGAGCATCAGCCCCTTCAATTTAAAGACCTCAAAAATGTAAAGCAGGCTGTTAAAGATTATGGTGCCCAGGCACCCTTTACTCTTGCACTCATAGAATCCTTTTCGAGTTTGAATCTTACTCCTAGTGATTGGATGCAATTGTGCCGCTCTGCTCTCGATGGTGGTGACTTTCTCCTATGGAAAGGGGATTTTCAAGATAGGTGCAGATTTTTTGCTGAGCAGAACGCGGCTGGGGGACACGCAGATCGAAGCCTTGAAATGCTTACTGGCACTGGACCTTTTGAGGGCATCCAACAACAAGTTAATTATGACCTAGGAGTTTATGCACAGATAGCAAATGCAGCCCTTGGAGCCTGGAAGGCCTTACCTAATGCTAATACAGGAGACCAGCTTTCCAAGGTCTTGCAAGGCCCTACAGAACCTTTTCAAGAATTTGTGGACCGTATTATGCAGGTTGCTAGTAAGATCTTTGGTAACGTGGAACCAGCAATGCCAGTAATTAAGCATATAGCCTTTGAGAATGCTAATAAATATTGCCAGGATGCTCTCAGGTCCCACAGAGATAAGTCCCTGCATGATTATCTCAAAATTTGCAGACATATTGACTCCACCCATGCCCTTGGGCAAGTGATAGCAGCAGCTGTTCAACACCCTCAGCCCCACCCTAGGGCGCCTCCCAAAACCTGTTTCAGATGTGGACAGCCTGGACATTTTAAAAAACAGTGCCCCAAAATTCTGCGACAAGGAAGATCACCCCCACAATCCTTGCAGGCCCCAGATCTTTGTCCAAGATGCCATAAAGGCTATCATTGGAGCAGTGATTGTAGGTCCAGATATGATGCCCAAGGCAATCCCCTATCGGGAAACGGGGTCAGGGGCCCGCTCCGGGCCCCCCAACCTCAGGTGTACGGAGCCCAGCAGACACCTGTAACTTCCGGAACAGCGCAGACTCCTTCCAGAGTCCCTCTCCCGCGGCGAGGAGCACAGATATTTCAACCCTCCTCAGAGCAACACCAGGTAGCGCAGGACTGGACCTCTGTGCCACCTCTGGAGAGGTATTGACCCCGCTCCTGGGACCCCAACGGATAAAAACAGGAGTCAGGGGCCCCTTACCTAAGAATACCTTGGGCCTGATCCTAGGAAGAAGTAGTGCTACTATGCATGGAATCAGAGTACTCCCAGGAGTGATAGATGAGGATACTCCAGCAGAAATAGAGGTCATGGCAGAATCAGCCAAAGGCACTATAATCATTCCACCTGGAGCTAGATTTGCCCAGCTGATCTTGATCCCCAAGGTTCCAACTGACAACCCCATTCTTAAGAGAGATAGACAAGGAGGATTTGGACATTCTGGCCCCTTGGCATGTTGGGTCTCCGAAATGCAAACCCGACCCACCTTACAGTTAGAGATAGAAGGGAGAAAATTCACAGGTTTACTTGATACCGGAGCTGATAGTACAGTTATATCCCAGGCACAGTGGCCAAGTTCCTGGCCATTAGAGGCCACCCCAACCGTTCTCCAAGGGATAGGAACTTCTCAGCCACAGAAAAGTGCCAGGTTGTTAAGGTGGAAGGATCAAGAAGGGCATTCAGGAGTTTTCCAGCCGTATGTCTTACCACATATTCCTATCAATCTGTGGGGACGAGATTTGTTGAGTGCCATGAATGTTGTATTGACCTCTCAGCCTGTGCCAAATATGCTTAATAGACAGGGATACTTTCCTGGAAAAGGTTTGGGCAGACATCTTCAAGGTGACCCCCAACCAGTCTGTGACAGGGTTAAAAATTAGAGGCTGCAATTGAATTGGTAAAGGAAGGCCAAGTAAAATGGAAAGATCTGGCCACAAATAAATGGCGAGGACCAGATCCAGTACTAACGTGGGGGCGAGGCTCTGTTTGTGTTTTTCCCCAGGATGAAGAAACACCTAGATGGGTTCCTGAGAGACTTACGCGACAAATCTCCTTGGCTCCAACTCAACATGATCCCACTCCTAATGATGTTCTTGCAGGATAGGAGACCTTGCAGCAGTGGTGCAACTTCCTGGTATCCTGCCCATGGGAAACGCAGATCTCCAGCTGCTCCCCGATTTACCATCATATATGTGTTACCCCTGTTAAATGGCATTTAACTGGCAGCATGGATGTTTTAGGAACAAAGCGGAATCTTGGCCATGAGGCTGATGGTCATAGCCATGATTGCAGTACTGTTTAGTCTTCTTTGCCGCCTATGCAGGCAACAAGCCTGGGAGCAGGTCATTATTTGACAAACCATGATGGATTTAGCTGTGGAAAATTCCAGCGCTCAAGTTTGGTGAACTTGGTGTGATGGGCAGCCAGAGACGGGTAAGATCTGGCAGCGCTGATGACCAACCTAAGACAGGGATTCCCCAGGTGGGGCTCCCCATGACGGGTAAGGCGTCAACTGACTGCTGGACAACCTAAGACAGGCGTCCATTAAAAAAAAAAAAAAAACAAAAAACAAAAAAAACAAAAAAAGGGGGACATGCAGGCCCCGGTCTCCCAAGGATTAACTCCACAGCTTAGCTTGTTTCTCAGAGCATAACAGGATTGGTAATTTTGGCCTGATACATATAGCCACTGGCTTAACTGCAAGTTCCTGCTTCCTATTTGTCAAGTTATCTGCCAGGGGATTGGATAAAACTCAAGGGATTTAGGGTGGCCACTAGAGGATTGGATAAACACTGGGAGGAACTGAAGGGATTTAGGGTGGCCACTACTGGGAGGAGCTAAGCAGAGTATAAAAGAAAGTCTGGAGTTGCAATAAAGATCAATCTGTCATCGATCGGCATTTGGTGTACTGCGTGTTGCCTTGTCTTGTCTCTCTGCGTTGTCTGCGTTGCAACCCTAGTCCCTCCGCTCAGCTCGGATTACGTGGCGACGCGGGCGTTGCCAACAAACAACTCCATTTGGCTCACTAACTTCACACACCATCAGGCTTCCAAGCAGCTCTCAAGGAAACTCAGTTTTCACACTCTATGCTTAGTGCCCTTTGAGTGCATTATCTAGGAATGAACCTGGTAGAGCATCCCACACAAACGAATGCTCCACATGCGGGTTTCACATGCCACCAACTCCACATTCACAGGCAACTTCAGCGCCACAGCCACTTTCAGATAGCCCTCAATGCAAAGGCTCTAGACGCAAATATTGGTGTGAGAGCTAATTCAATCAAGGAAACACTGCATGTTGGTGAAGGGCATATTGAAGAAGGATCAGCCGAGTGGTTCTTGTGGGAGAACAACTCCATTTGGCTCACTAACTTCACACACCATCAGGCTTCCAAGCAGCTCTCAAGGAAACTCAGTTTTCACACTCTATGCTTAGTGCCCTTTGAGTGCATTATCTAGGAAAGATCCTGGTAGAGCATCCCACACAAACGAATGCTCCACATGCGGGTTTCACATGCCACCAACTCCACATTCACAGGCAACTTCAGCGCCACAGCCGTTTTCAGATAGCCCTCAATGCAAAGGCTCTAGACGCAAATATTGGTGTGAGAGCTAATTCAATCAAGGAAACACTGCATGTTGGTGAAGGGCATATTGAAGAAGGATCAGCCGAGTGGTTCTTGTGGGAGAACAACTCCATTTGGCTCACTAACTTCACACACCATCAGGCTTCCAAGCAGCTCTCAAGGAAACTCAGTTTTCACACTCTATGCTTAGTGCCCTTTGAGTGCATTATCTAGGAATGAACCTGGTAGAGCAACGTACACAAACGAATGCTCCAAATGCGGGTTTCACATGCCACCAACTCCACATTCACAGGCAACTTCAGCGCCACAACCGTTTTCAGATAGCCCTCAATGCAAAGGCTCTAGACGTAAATATTGGTGTGAGAGCTAATTCAATCAAGGAAACACTGCATGTTGGTGAAGGGCATATTGAAGAAGGATCAGCCGAGTGGTTCTTGTGGGAGAACAACTCCATTTGGCTCACTAACTTCACACACCATCAGGCTTCCAAGCAGCTCTCAAGGAAACTCAGTTTTCACACTCTATGATTAGTGCCCTTTGAGTGCCTAGGACTGAAATGAAGCTTGCTGAGCATCCCACACAAACGAATGCTCCACATGCGGGTTTCACATGCCACCAACTCCACATTCTCACTCAACTTCAATGCCACAGCCATTTTCAGATAGCCCTCAATGCAAATTCTCTAGATGTAAATATTGGCGTGAGAGCTAATTCAATCAAGGAAACACTGCATATTGGTGAAGGGCATATTGAAGAAGAATCAGCCGAGTGGTTCTTGTGGGAGAACAACTGCATTTGGCTCACTAACTTCACACACCATCAGGCTTCCAAGCAGCTCTCAAGGAAACTCAGTTTTCACACTCTATGCTTAGTGCCCTTTGAGTGCATTATCTAGGAATGAACCTGGTAGAGCATCCCACACAAACGAATGCTCCACATGCGGGTTCCACATGCCACCAACTCCACATTCACAGGCAACTTCAGCGCCACAGCCATTTTCAGATAGCCCTCAATGCAAAGGCTCTAAACGCAAATATTGGTGTGAGAGCTAATTCAATCAAGGAAACACTGCATGTTGCTGAAGGGCATATTGAAGAAGGATCAGCCGAGTGGTTCTTGTGGGAGAACAACTCCATTTGGCTCACTAACTTCACACACCATCAGGCTTCAAAGCAGCTCTCAAGGAAACTCAGTTTTCACAATCTATGATTAGTGCCCTTTGTGTGCCTAGGACTGAAATGAATCTTGCTGAACATCCCACACAAACGAATGCTCCACATGCGGGTTTCACATGCCACCAACTCCACATTCACAGGCAACTTCAGCGCCACAGCCGCTTTCAGATAGCCCTCAATGCAAAGGCTCTAGACGCAAATATTGGTGTGAGAGCTAATTCAATCAAGGAAACACTGCATGTTGGTGAAGGGCATATTGAAGAAGGATCAGCCGAGTGGTTCTTGTGGGAGAACAACTCCATTTGGCTCACTAACTTCACACACCATCAGGCTTCCAAGCAGCTCTCAAGGAAACTCAGTTTTCACACTCTATGCTTAGTGCCCTTTGAGTGCATTATCTAGGAATGAACCTGGTAGAGCATCCCACACAAACGAATGCTCCACATGCGGGTTTCACATGCCACCAACTCCACATTCACAGGCAACTTCAGCGCCACAGCCGTTTTCAGATAGCCCTCAATGCAAAGGCTCTAGACGCAAATATTGGTGTGAGAGCTAATTCAATCAAGGAAACACTGCATGTTGGTGAAGGGCATATTGAAGAAGGATCAGCCGAGTGGTTCTTGTGGGAGAACAACTCCATTTGGCTCACTAACTTCACACACCATCAGGCTTCCAAGCAGCTCTCAAGGAAACTCAGTTTTCACACTCTATGCTTAGTGCCCTTTGAGTGCATTATCTAGGAATGAACCTGGTAGAGCATCCCACACAAACGAATGCTCCACATGCGGGTTCCACATGCCACCAACTCCACATTCACAGGCAACTTCAGCGCCACAGCCGTTTTCAGATAGCCCTCAATGCAAAGGCTCTAGACGCAAATATTGGTGTGAGAGCTAATTCAATCAAGGAAACACTGCATGTTGGTGAAGGGCATATTGAAGAAGGATCAGCTGAGTGGTTCTTGTGGGAGAACAACTCCATTTGGCTCACTAACTTCACACACCATCAGGCTTCCAAGCAGCTCTCAAGGAAACTCAGTTTTCACACTCTATGCTTAGTGCCCTTTGAGTGCCTAGGACTGAAATGAAGCTTGCTGAACATCCCACACAAACGAATGCTCCAGATTCGAGTTTCACATGCCACCAACTCCACATTCACGGGCAACTTCAGCGCCACAGCCGTTTTCAGATAGCCCTCAATGCCAAGGCTCTAGACGCAAATATTGGTGTGAGAGCTAATTCAATCAAGGAAACACTGCATGTTGGTGAAGGGCATATTGAAGAAGGATCAGCCGAGTGGTTCTTGTGGGAGAACAACTCCATTTGGCTCACTAACGTCACACACCATCAGGCTTCCAAGCAGCTCTCAAGGAAACTCAGTTTTCACACTCTATGCTTAGTGCCCTTTGAGCGCATTATCTAGGAATGAACCTGTTAGAGCATCCCACACAAACGAATGCTCCACATGCGGGTTTCACATGCCACCAACTCCACATTCACAGGCAACTTCAGCGCCACAGCCGTTTTCAGATAGCCCTCAATGCAAAGGCTCTAGACGCAAATATTGGTGTGAGAGCTAATTCAATCAAGGAAACACTGCATGTTGGTGAGGGGCATATTGAAGAAGGATCAGCCGAGTGGTTCTTGTGGGAGAACAACTCCATTTGGCTCACTAACTTCACACACCATCAGGCTTCCAAGCAGCTCTCAAGGAAACTCAGTTTTCACACTCTATGCTTAGTGCCCTTTGAGTGCATTATCTAGGAATGAACCTGGTAGAGCATCCCACACAAACGAATGCTCCACATGCGGGTTTCACATGCCACCAACTCCACATTCACAGGCAACTTCAGCACCACAGCCGTTTTCAGATAGCCCTCAATGCAAAGGCTCTAGACGCAAATATTGGTGTGAGAGCTAATTCAATCAAGGAAACACTGCATGTTGGTGAAGGGCATATGGAAGAAGGATCAGCCGAGTGGTTCTTGTGGGAGAACAACTCCATTTGGCTCACTAACTTCACACACCATCAGGCTTCCAAGCAGCTCTCAAGGAAACTCAGTTTTCACACTCTATGCTTAGTGCCCTTTGTGTGCCTAGGACTGAAATGAAGCTTGCTGAACATCCCACACAAACGAATGCTCCAGATTCGAGTTTCACATGCCACCAACTCCACATTCACAGGCAACTTCAGCGCCACAGCCGTTTTCAGATAGCCCTCAATGCAAAGGCTCTAGACGCAAATATTGGTGTGAGAGCTAATTCAATCAAGGAAACACTGCATGTTGGTGAAGGGCATATTGAAGAAGGATCAGCCGAGTGGTTCTTGTGGGAGAACAACTCCATTTGGCTCACTAACGTCACACACCATCAGGCTTCCAAGCAGCTCTCAAGGAAACTCAGTTTTCACACTCTATGCTTAGTGCCCTTTGTGTGCCTAGGACTGAAATGAATCTTGCTGAACATCCCACACAAACGAATGCTCCACATGCGGGTTTCACATGCCACCAACTCCACATTCACAGGCAACTTCAGCGCCACAGCCGCTTTCAGATAGCCCTCAATGCAAAGGCTCTAGACGCAAATATTGGTGTGAGAGCTAATTCAATCAAGGAAACACTGCATGTTGGTGAAGGGCATATTGAAGAAGGATCAGCCGAGTGGTTCTTGTGGGAGAACAACTCCATTTGGCTCACTAACTTCACACACCATCAGGCTTCCAAGCAGCTCTCAAGGAAACTCAGTTTTCACACTCTATGCTTAGTGCCCTTTGAGTGCATTATCTAGGAATGAACCTGGTAGAGCATCCCACACAAACGAATGCTCCACATGCGGGTTTCACATGCCACCAACTCCACATTCACAGGCAACTTCAGCGCCACAGCCGTTTTCAGATAGCCCTCAATGCAAAGGCTCTAGACGCAAATATTGGTGTGAGAGCTAATTCAATCAAGGAAACACTGCATGTTGGTGAAGGGCATATTGAAGAAGGATCAGCCGAGTGGTTCTTGTGGGAGAACAACTCCATTTGGCTCACTAACTTCACACACCATCAGGCTTCCAAGCAGCTCTCAAGAAAACTCAGTTTTCACACTCTATGCTTAGTGCCCTTTGAGTGCCTAGGACTGAAATGAAGCTTGGTGAGCATCCCACACAAACGAATGCTCCACATGCGGGTTTCACATGCCACCAACTCCACATTCACAGGCAACTTCAGTGCCAGAGCCGCTTTCAGATAGCCCTCAATGCAAAGGCTCTAGACGCAAATATTGGTGTGAGAGCTAATTCAATCAAGGAAACACTGCATGTTGGTGAAGGGCATATTGAAGAAGGATCAACCAAGTGGTCCTTGTGCGAGAACAACTCCATTTGGCTCACTAACTTCACACACCATCAGGCTTCCAAGCAGCTCTCAAGGAAACTCAGTTTTCACACTCTATGCTTAGTGCCCTTTGAGTGCATTATCTAGGAATGAATCTAGTAGAGCATCCCACACAAACGAATGCTCCACATGCGGGTTTCACATGCCACCAACTCCACATTCACAGGCAACTTCAGCGCCACAGCCGTTTTCAGATAGCCCTCAATGCAAAGGCTCTAGACGCAAATATTGGTGTGAGAGCTAATTCAATCAAGGAAACACTGCATGTTGGTGAAGGGCATATTGAAGAAGGATCAGCTGAGTGGTTCTTGTGGGAGAACAACTCCATTTGGCTCACTAACTTCACACACCATCAGGCTTCCAAGCAGCTCTCAAGGAAACTCAGTTTTCACACTCTATGCTTAGTGCCCTTTGTGTGCCTAGGACTGAAATGAAGCTTGCTGAACATCCCACACAAACGAATGCTCCAGATTCGAGTTTCACATGCCACCAACTCCACATTCACAGGCAACTTCAGCGCCACAGCCGTTTTCAGATAGCCCTCAATGCAAAGGCTCTAGACGCAAATATTGGTGTGAGAGCTAATTCAATCAAGGAAACACTGCATGTTGGTGAAGGGCATATTGAAGAAGGATCAGCCGAGTGGTTTTTGTGGGAGAACAACTCCATTTGGCTCACTAACGTCACACACCATCAGGCTTCCAAGCAGCTCTCAAGGAAACTCAGTTTTCACACTCTATGCTTAGTGCCCTTTGTGTGCCTAGGACTGAAATGAATCTTGCTGAACATCCCACACAAACGAATGCTCCACATGCGGGTTTCACATGCCACCAACTCCACATTCACAGGCAACTTCAGCGCCACAGCCGTTTTCAGATAGCCCTCAATGCAAAGGCTCTAGACGCAAATATTGGTGTGAGAGCTAATTCAATCAAGGAAACACTGCATGTTGGTGAAGGGCATATTGAAGAAGGATCAGCCGAGTGGTTCTTGTGGGAGAACAACTCCATTTGGCTCACTAACTTCACACACCATCAGGCTTCCAAGCAGCTCTCAAGGAAACTCAGTTTTCACACTCTATGCTTAGTGCCCTTTGAGTGCATTATCTAGGAAAGAACCTGGTAGAGCATCCCACACAAACGAATGCTCCACATGCGGGTTTCACATGCCACCAACTCCACATTCACAGGCAACTTCAGCGCCACAGCCGTTTTCAGATAGCCCTCAATGCAAAGGCTCTAGACGCAAATATTGGTGTGAGAGCAAATTCAATCAAGGAAACACTGCATGTTGGTGAAGGGCATATTGAAGAAGGATCAGCCGAGTGGTTCTTGTGGGAGAACAACTCCATTTGGCTCACTAACTTCACACACCATCAGGCTTCCAAGCAGCTCTCAAGGAAACTCAGTTTTCACACTCTATGCTTAGTGCCCTTTGAGTGCATTATCTAGGAATGAACCTGGTAGAGCATCCCACACAAACGAATGCTCCAAATGCGGGTTTCACATGCCACCAACTCCACATTCACAGGCAACTTCAGCGCCACAGCCGTTTTCAGATAGCCCTCAATGCAAAGGCTCTAGACGCAAATATTGGTGTGAGAGCTAATTCAATCAAGGAAACACTGCATGTTGGTGAAGGGCATATTGAAGAAGGATCAGCCGAGTGGTTCTTGTGGGAGAACAACTCCATTTGGCTCACTAACGTCACACACCATCAGGCTTCCAAGCAGCTCTCAAGGAAACTCAGTTTTCACAATCTATGATTAGTGCCCTTTGAGTGCCTAGGACTGAAATGAAGCTTGGTGAGCATCCCACACAAACGAATGCTCCACATGCGGGTTTCACATGCCACCAACTCCACATTCACAGGCAACTTCAGCGCCACAGCCGTTTTCAGATAGCCCTCAATGCAAAGGCTCTAGACGCAAATATTGGTGTGAGAGCTAATTCAATCAAGGAAACACTGCATGTTGGTGAAGGGCATATTGAAGAAGGATCAGCCGAGTGGTTCTTGTGGGAGAACAACTCCATTTGGCTCACTAACTTCACACACCATCAGGCTTCCAAGCAGCTCTCAAGGAAACTCAGTTTTCACACTCTATGCTTAGTGCCCTTTGAGTGCATTATCTAGGAATGAACCTGGTAGAGCATCCCACACAAACGAATGCTCCACATGCGGGTTTCACATGCCACCAACTCCACATTCACAGGCAACTTCAGCACCACAGCCGTTTTCAGATAGCCCTCAATGCAAAGGCTCTAGACGCAAATATTGGTGTGAGAGCTAATTCAATCAAGGAAACACTGCATGTTGGTGAAGGGCATATTGAAGAAGGATCAGCCGAGTGGTTCTTGTGGGAGAACAACTCCATTTGGCTCACTAACTTCACACACCATCAGGCTTCCAAGCAGCTCTCAAGGAAACTCAGTTTTCACACTCTATGCTTAGTGCCCTTTGAGTGCATTATCTAGGAATGAACCTGGTAGAGCATCCCACACAAACGAATGCTCCACATGCGGGTTTCACATGCCACCAACTCCACATTCACAGGCAACTTCAGCGCCACAGCCGTTTTCAGATAGCCCTCAATGCAAAGGCTCTAGACGCAAATATTGGTGTGAGAGCTAATTCAATCAAGGAAACACTGCATGTTGGTGAAGGGCATATTGAAGAAGGATCAGCCGAGTGGTTCTTGTGGGAGAACAACTCCATTTGGCTCACTAACGTCACACACCATCAGGCTTGCAAGCAGCTCTCAAGGAAACTCAGTTTTCACACTCTATGCTTAGTGCCCTTTGTGTGCCTAGGACTGAAATGAAGCTTGCTGAACATCCCACACAAACGAATGCTCCAGATTCGAGTTTCACATGCCACCAACTCTACATTCACAGGCAACTTCAGCGCCACAGCCGTTTTCAGATAGCCCTCAATGCAAAGGCTCTAGACGCAAATATTGGTGTGAGAGCTAATTCAATCAAGGAAACACTGCATGTTGGTGAAGGGCATATTGAAGAAGGATCAACCAAGTGGTCCTTGTGCGAGAACAACTCCATTTGGCTCACTAACTTCACACACCATCAGGCTTCCAAGCAGCTCTCAAGGAAACTCAGTTTTCACACTCTATGCTTAGTGCCCTTTGAGTGCATTATCTAGGAATGAATCTAGTAGAGCATCCCACACAAACGAATGCTCCACATGCGGGTTTCACATGCCACCAACTCCACATTCACAGGCAACTTCAGCGCCACAGCCGTTTTCAGATAGCCCTCAATGCAAAGGCTCTAGACGCAAATATTGGTGTGAGAGCTAATTCAATCAAGGAAACACTGCATGTTGGTGAAGGGCATATTGAAGAAGGATCAGCCGAGTGGTTCTTGTGGGAGAACAACTCCATTTGGCTCACTAACTTCACACACCATCAGGCTTCCAAGCAGCTCTCAAGGAAACTCAGTTTTCACACTCTATGCTTAGTGCCCTTTGTGTGCCTAGGACTGAAATGAAGCTTGCTGAACATCCCACACAAACCAATGCTCCACATGCGGGTTTCACATGCCACCAACTCCACATTCACAGGCAACTTCAGCGCCACAGCCGCTTTCAGATAGCCCTCAATGCAAAGGCTCGAGACGCAAATATTGGTGTGAGAGCTAATTCAATCAAGGAAACACTGCATGTTGGTGAAGGGCATATTGAAGAAGGATCAGCCGAGTGGTTCTTGTGGGAGAACAACTCCATTTGGCTCACTAACTTCACACACCATCAGGCTTCCAAGCAGCTCTCAAGGAAACTCAGTTTTCACACTCTATGCTTAGTGCCCTTTGAGTGCATTATCTAGGAATGAACCTGGTAGAGCATCCCACACAAACGAATGCTCCACATTCGGGTTTCACATGCCACCAACTCCACATTCACAGGCAACTTCAGCGCCACAGCCGTTTTCAGATAGCCCTCAATGCAAAGGCTCTAGACGCAAATATTGGTGTGAGAGCTAATTCAATCAAGGAAACACTGCATGTTGGTGAAGGGCATATTGAAGAAGGATCAGCCGAGTGGTTCTTGTGGGAGAACAACTCCATTTGGCTCACTAACTTCACACACCATCAGGCTTCCAAGCAGCTCTCAAGAAAACTCAGTTTTCACACTCTATGCTTAGTGCCCTTTGAGTGCCTAGGACTGAAATGAAGCTTGGTGAGCATCCCACACAAACGAATGCTCCACATGCGGGTTTCACATGCCACCAACTCCACATTCACAGGCAACTTCAGTGCCAGAGCCGCTTTCAGATAGCCCTCAATGCAAAGGCTCTAGACGCAAATATTGGTGTGAGAGCTAATTCAATCAAGGAAACACTGCATGTTGGTGAAGGGCATATTGAAGAAGGATCAACCAAGTGGTCCTTGTGCGAGAACAACTCCATTTGGCTCACTAACTTCACACACCATCAGGCTTGCAAGCAGCTCTCAAGGAAACTCAGTTTTCACACTCTATGCTTAGTGCCCTTTGAGTGCATTATCTAGGAATGAACCTGGTAGAGCATCCCACACAAACGAATGCTCCACATGCGGGTTTCACATGCCACCAACTCCACATTCACAGGCAACTTCAGCGCCACAGCCGTTTTCAGATAGCCCTCAATGCAAAGGCTCTAGACGCAAATATTGGTGTGAGAGCTAATTCAATCAAGGAAACACTGCATGTTGGTGAAGGGCATATTGAAGAAGGATCAGCCGAGTGGTTCTTGTGGGAGAACAACTCCATTTGGCTCACTAACTTCACACACCATCAGGCTTCCAAGCAGCTCTCAAGGAAACTCAGTTTTCACACTCTATGCTTAGTGCCCTTTGTGTGCCTAGGACTGAAATGAAGCTTGCTGAACATCCCACACAAACGAATGCTCCAGATTCGAGTTTCACATGCCACCAACTCCACATTCACAGGCAACTTCAGCGCCACAGCCGTTTTCAGATAGCCCTCAATGCAAAGGCTCTAGACGCAAATATTGGTGTGAGAGCTAATTCAATCAAGGAAACACTGCATGTTGGTGAAGGGCATATTGAAGAAGGATCAGCCGAGTGGTTCTTGTGGGAGAACAACTCCATTTGGCTCACTAACGTCACACACCATCAGGCTTCCAAGCAGCTCTCAAGGAAACTCAGTTTTCACACTCTATGCTTAGTGCCCTTTGTGTGCCTAGGACTGAAATGAATCTTGCTGAACATCCCACACAAACGAATGCTCCACATGCGGGTTTCACATGCCACCAACTCCACATTCACAGGCAACTTCAGCGCCACAGCCGCTTTCAGATAGCCCTCAATGCAAAGGCTCTAGACGCAAATATTGGTGTGAGAGCTAATTCAATCAAGGAAACACTGCATGTTGGTGAAGGGCATATTGAAGAAGGATCAGCCGAGTGGTTCTTGTGGGAGAACAACTCCATTTGGCTCACTAACTTCACACACCATCAGGCTTCCAAGCAGCTCTCAAGGAAACTCAGTTTTCACACTCTATGCTTAGTGCCCTTTGAGTGCATTATCTAGGAATGAACCTGGTAGAGCATCCCACACAAACGAATGCTCCACATGCGGGTTTCACATGCCACCAACTCCACATTCACAGGCAACTTCAGCGCCACAGCCGTTTTCAGATAGCCCTCAATGCAAAGGCTCTAGACGCAAATATTGGTGTGAGAGCTAATTCAATCAAGGAAACACTGCATGTTGGTGAAGGGCATATTGAAGAAGGATCAGCCGAGTGGTTCTTGTGGGAGAACAACTCCATTTGGCTCACTAACTTCACACACCATCAGGCTTCCAAGCAGCTCTCAAGAAAACTCAGTTTTGACACTCAATGCTTAGTGCCCTTTGAGTGCCTAGGACTGAAATGAAGCTTGGTGAGCATCCCACACAAACGAATGCTCCAGATGCGGGTTTCACATGCCACCAACTCCACATTCACAGGCAACTTCAGTGCCAGAGCCGCTTTCAGATAGCCCTCAATGCAAAGGCTCTAGACGCAAATATTGGTGTGAGAGCTAATTCAATCAAGGAAACACTGCATGTTGGTGAAGGGCATATTGAAGAAGGATCAACCAAGTGGTCCTTGTGCGAGAACAACTCCATTTGGCTCACTAACTTCACACACCATCAGGCTTCCAAGCAGCTCTCAAGGAAACTCAGTTTTCACACTCTATGCTTAGTGCCCTTTGAGTGCATTATCTAGGAATGAATCTAGTAGAGCATCCCACACAAACGAATGCTCCACATGCGGGTTTCACATGCCACCAACTCCACATTCACAGGCAACTTCAGCGCCACAGCCGTTTTCAGATAGCCCTCAATGCAAAGGCTCTAGACGCAAATATTGGTGTGAGAGCTAATCCAATCAAGGAAACACTGCATGTTGGTGAAGGGCATATTGAAGAAGGATCAGCCAAGTGGTTCTTGTGGGAGAACAACTCCATTTGGCTCACTAACTTCACACACCATCAGGCTTCCAAGCAGCTCTCAAGGAAACTCAGTTTTCACACTCTATGCTTAGTGCCCTTTGTGTGCCTAGGACTGAAATGAAGCTTGCTGAACATCCCACACAAACGAATGCTCCAGATTCGAGTTTCACATGCCACCAACTCCACATTCACAGGCAACGTCAGCGCCACAGCCGTTTTCAGATAGCCCTCAATGCAAAGGCTCTAGACGCAAATATTGGTGTGAGAGCTAATTCAATCAAGGAAACACTGCATGTTGGTGAAGGGCATATTGAAGAAGGATCAGCCGAGTGGTTCTTGTGGGAGAACAACTCCATTTGGCTCACTAACTTCACACACCATCAGGCTTCCAAGCAGCTCTCAAGGAAACTCAGTTTTCACACTCTATGCTTAGTGCCCTTTGTGTGCCTAGGACTGAAATGAATCTTGCTGAACATCCCACACAAACCAATGCTCCACATGCGGGTTTCACATGCCACCAACTCCACATTCACAGGCAACTTCAGCGCCACAGCCGCTTTCAGATAGAACTCAATGCAAAGGCTCTAGACGCAAATATTGGTGTGAGAGCTAATTCAATCAAGGAAACACTGCATGTTGGTGAAGGGCATATTGAAGAAGGATCAGCCGAGTGGTTCTTGTGGGAGAACAACTCCATTTGGCTCACTAACTTCACACACCATCAGGCTTCCAAGCAGCTCTCAAGGAAACTCAGTTTTCACACTCTATGCTTAGTGCCCTTTGAGTGCATTATCTAGGAATGAACCTGGTAGAGCATCCCACACAAACGAATGCTCCACATGCGGGTTTCACATGCCACCAACTCCACATTCACAGGCAACTTCAGCGCCACAGCCGTTTTCAGATAGCCCTCAATGCAAAGGCTCTAGACGCAAATATTGGTGTGAGAGCTAATTCAATCAAGGAAACACTGCATGTTGGTGAAGGGCATATTGAAGAAGGATCAGCCGAGTGGTTCTTGTGGGAGAACAACTCCATTTGGCTCACTAACTTCACACACCATCAGGCTTCCAAGCAGCTCTCAAGAAAACTCAGTTTTCACACTCTATGCTTAGTGCCCTTTGAGTGCCTAGGACTGAAATGAAGCTTGGTGAGCATCCCACACAAACGAATGCTCCACATGCGGGTTTCACATGCCACCAACTCCACATTCACAGGCAACTTCAGTGCCAGAGCCGCTTTCAGATAGCCCTCAATGCAAAGGCTCTAGACGCAAATATTGGTGTGAGAGCTAATTCAATCAAGGAAACACTGCATGTTGGTGAAGGGCATATTGAAGAAGGATCAACCAAGTGGTCCTTGTGCGAGAACAACTCCATTTGGCTCACTAACTTCACACACCATCAGGCTTCCAAGCAGCTCTCAAGGAAACTCAGTTTTCACACTCTATGCTTAGTGCCCTTTGAGTGCATTATCTAGGAATGAATCTAGTAGAGCATCCCACACAAACGAATGCTCCACATGCGGGTTTCACATGCCACCAACTCCACATTCACAGGCAACTTCAGCGCCACAGCCGTTTTCAGATAGCCCTCAATGCAAAGGCTCTAGACGCAAATATTGGTGTGAGAGCTAATTCAATCAAGGAAACACTGCATGTTGGTGAAGGGCATATTGAAGAAGGATCAGCCGAGTGGTTCTTGTGGGAGAACAACTCCATTTGGCTCACTAACGTCACACACCATCAGGCTTCCAAGCAGCTCTCAAGGAAACTCAGTTTTCACACTCTATGCTTAGTGCCCTTTGAGTGCGTAGGACTGAAATGAAGCTTGGTGAGCATCCCACACAAACGAATGCTCCACATGCGGGTTTCACATGCCACCAACTCCACATTCTCAGGCAACTTCAGCCCCACAGCCATTTTCAGATAGCCCTCAATGCAAATTCTCTAGATGTAAATATTGGTGTGAGAGCTAATTCAATCAAGGAAACACTGCATATTGGTGAAGGGCATATTGAAGAAGAATCAGCCGAGTGGTTCTTGTGGGAGAACAACTCCATTTGGCTCACTAACTTCACACACCATCAGGCTTCCAAGCAGCTCTCAAGGAAACTCAGTTTTCACACTCTATGCTTAGTGCCCTTTGAGTGCCTAGGACTGAAATGAATCTTGGTGAGCATCCCACACAAACGAATGCTCCACATGCGGGTTCCACATGCCACCAACTCCACATTCACAGGCAACTTCAGCGCCACAGCCATTTTCAGATAGCCCTCAATGCAAAGGCTCTAGACGCAAATATTGGTGTGAGAGCTAATTCAATCAAGGAAACACTGCATGTTGCTGAAGGGCATATTGAAGAAGGATCAGCCGAGTGGTTCTTGTGGGAGAACAACTCCATTTGGCTCACTAACTTCACACACCATCAGGCTTCCAAGCAGCTCTCAAGGAAACTCAGTTTTCACACTCTATGCTTAGTGCCCTTTGAGTGCATTATCTAGGAATGAACCTGGTAGAGCATCCCACACAAACGAATGCTCCACATGCGGGTTTCACATGCCACCAACTCCACATTCACAGGCAACTTCAGCGCCACAGCCGTTTTCAGATAGCCCTCAATGCAAAGGCTCTAGACGCAAATATTGGTGTGAGAGCTAATTCAATCAAGGAAACACTGCATGTTGGTGAAGGGCATATTGAAGAAGGATCAGCCGAGTGGTTCTTGTGGGAGAACAACTCCATTTGGCTCACTAACTTCACACACCATCAGGCTTCCAAGCAGCTCTCAAGGAAACTCAGTTTTCACACTCTATGCTTAGTGCCCTTTGAGTGCATTATCTAGGAATGAACCTGGTAGAGTATCCCACACAAACGAATGCTCCACATGCGGGTTTCACATGCCACCAACTCCACATTCACAGGCAACTTCAGCGCCACAGCCGCTTTCAGATAGCCCTCAATGCAAAGGCTCTAGACGCAAATATTGGTGTGAGAGCTAATTCAATCAAGGAAACACTGCATGTTGGTGAAGGGCATATTGAAGAAGGATCAGCCGAGTGGTTCTTGTGGGAGAACAACTCCATTTGGCTCACTAACTTCACACACCATCAGGCTTCCAAGCAGCTCTCAAGGAAACTCAGTTTTCACACTCTATGCTTAGTGCCCTTTGTGTGCCTAGGACTGAAATGAATCTTGCTGAACATCCCACACAAACGAATGCTCCAGATTCGAGTTTCACATGCCACCAACTCCACATTCACAGGCAACTTCAGCGCCACAGCCGTTTTCAGATAGCCCTCAATGCCAAGGCTCTAGACGCAAATATTGGTGTGAGAGCTAATTCAATCAAGGAAACACTGCATGTTGGTGAAGGGCATATTGAAGAAGGATCAGCCGAGTGGTTCTTGTGGGAGAACAACTCCATTTGGCTCACTAACGTCACACACCATCAGGCTTCCAAGCAGCTCTCAAGGAAACTCAGTTTTCACACTCTATGCTTAGTGCCCTTTGTGTGCCTAGGACTGAAATGAATCTTGCTGAACATCCCACACAAACGAATGCTCCACATGCGGGTTTCACATGCCACCAACTCCACATTCACAGGCAACTTCAGCGCCACAGCCGCTTTCAGATAGCCCTCAATGCAAAGGCTCTAGACGCAAATATTGGTGTGAGAGCTAATTCAATCAAGGAAACACTGCATGTTGGTGAAGGGCATATTGAAGAAGGATCAGCCGAGTGGTTCTTGTGGGAGAACAACTCCATTTGGCTCACTAACTTCACACACCATCAGGCTTCCAAGCAGCTCTCAAGGAAACTCAGTTTTCACACTCTATGCTTAGTGCCCTTTGTGTGCCTAGGACTGAAATGAAGCTTGCTGAACATCCCACACAAACGAATGCTCCACATGCGGGTTACACTTGCCAACAACTCCACATTCACAGGCAACTTCAGCGCCACAGCCGTTTTCAGATAGCCCTCAATGCAAAGGCTCTAGACGCAAATATTGGTGTGAGAGCTAATTCAATCAAGGAAACACTGCATGCTGGTGAAGGGCATATTGAAGAAGGATCAGCCGAGTGGTTCTTGTGGGAGAACAACTCCATTTGGCTCACTAACTTCACACACCATCAGGCTTCCAAGCAGCTCTCAAGGAAACTCAGTTTTCACACTCTATGCTTAGTGCCCTTTGAGTGCATTATCTAGGAATGAACCTGGTAGAGCATCCCACACAAACGAATGCTCCACATGCGGGTTTCACATGCCACCAACTCCACATTCACAGGCAACTTCAGCGCCACAGCCACTTTCAGATAGCCCTCAATGCAAAGGCTCTAGACGCAAATATTGGTGTGAGAGCTAATTCAATCAAGGAAACACTGCATGTTGGTGAAGGGCATATTGAAGATCGATCAGCCGAGTGGTTCTTGTGGGAGAACAACTCCATTTGGCTCACTAACTTCACACACCATCAGGCTTCCAAGCAGCTCTCAAGGAAACTCAGTTTTCACACTCTATGCTTAGTGCCCTTTGAGTGCATTATCTAGGAATGAACCTGGTAGAGCATCCCACACAAACGAATGCTCCACATGCGGGTTTCACATGCCACCAACTCCACATTCACAGGCAACTTCAGCGCCACAGCCGTTTTCAGATAGCCCTCAATGCAAAGGCTCTAGACGCAAATATTGGTGTGAGAGCTAATTCAATCAAGGAAACACTGCATGTTGGTGAAGGGCATATTGAAGAAGGATCAGCCGAGTGGTTCTTGTGGGAGAACAACTCCATTTGGCTCACTAACTTCACACACCATCAGGCTTCCAAGCAGCTCTCAAGGAAACTCAGTTTTCACACTCTATGCTTAGTGCCCTTTGAGTGCATTATCTAGGAATGAACCTGGTAGAGCATCCCACACAAACGAATGCTCCAGATGCGGGTTTCACATGCCACCAACTCCACATTCACAGGCAACTTCAGCGCCACAGCCGCTTTCAGATAGCCCTCAATGCAAAGGTTCTAGACGCAAATATTGGTGTGAGAGCTAATTCAATCAAGGAAACACTGCATGTTGGTGAAGGGCATATTGAAGAAGGATCAGCCGAGTGGTTCTTGTGGGAGAACAACTCCATTTGGCTCACTAACTTCACACACCATCAGGCTTCCAAGCAGCTCTCAAGGAAACTCAGTTTTCACACTCTATGCTTAGTGCCCTTTGTGCCTAGGACTGAAATGAAGCTTGCTGAACATCCCACACAAACGAATGCTCCAGATTCGAGTTTCACATGCCACCAACTCCACATTCACAGGCAACTTCAGCGCCACAGCCATTTTCAGATAGCCCTCAATGCCAAGGCTCTAGACGCAAATATTGGTGTGAGAGCTAATTCAATCAAGGAAACACTGCATGTTGGTGAAGGGCATATTGAAGAAGGATCAGCCGAGTGGTTCTTGTGGGAGAACAACTCCATTTGGCTCACTAACGTCACACACCATCAGGCTTCCAAGCAGCTCTCAAGGAAACTCAGTTTTCACACTCTATGCTTAGTGCCCTTTGTGTGCCTAGGACTGAAATGAATCTTGCTGAACATCCCACACAAACGAATGCTCCACATGCGGGTTTCACATGCCACCAACTCCACATTCACAGGCAACTTCAGCGCCACAGCCGCTTTCAGATAGCCCTCAATGCAAAGGCTCTAGACGCAAATATTGGTGTGAGAGCTAATTCAATCAAGGAAACACTGCATGTTGGTGAAGGGCATATTGAAGAAGGATCAGCCGAGTGGTTCTTGTGGGAGAACAACTCCATTTGGCTCACTAACTTCACACACCATCAGGCTTCCAAGCAGCTCTCAAGGAAACTCAGTTTTCACACTCTATGCTTAGTGCCCTTTGAGTGCATTATCTAGGAATGAACCTGGTAGAGCATCCCACACAAACGAATGCTCCACATGCGGGTTTCACATGCCACCAACTCCACATTCACAGGCAACTTCAGCGCCACAGCCGTTTTCAGATAGCCCTCAATGCAAAGGCTCTAGACGCAAATATTGGTGTGAGAGCTAATTCAATCAAGGAAACACTGCGTGTTGGTGAAGGGCATATTGAAGAAGGATCAGCCGAGTGGTTCTTGTGGGAGAACAACTCCATTTGGCTCACTAACTTCACACACCATCAGGCTTCCAAGCAGCTCTCAAGGAAACTCAGTTTTCACACTCTATGCTTAGTGCCCTTTGAGTGCATTATCTAGGAATGAACCTGGTAGAGCATCCCACACAAACGAATGCTCCACATGCGGGTTTCACATGCCACCAACTCCACATTCACAGGCAACTTCAGCGCCACAGCCACTTTCAGATAGCCCTCAATGCAAAGGCTCTAGACGCAAATATTGGTGTGAGAGCTAATTCAATCAAGGAAACACTGCATGTTGGTGAAGGGCATATTGAAGATCGATCAGCCGAGTGGTTCTTGTGGGAGAACAACTCCATTTGGCTCACTAACTTCACACACCATCAGGCTTCCAAGCAGCTCTCAAGGAAACTCAGTTTTCACACTCTATGCTTAGTGCCCTTTGAGTGCATTATCTAGGAATGAACCTGGTAGAGCATCCCACACAAACGAATGCTCCACATGCGGGTTTCACATGCCACCAACTCCACATTCACAGGCAACTTCAGCGCCACAGCCGTTTTCAGATAGCCCTCAATGCAAAGGCTCTAGACGCAAATATTGGTGTGAGAGCTAATTCAATCAAGGAAACACTGCATGTTGGTGAAGGGCATATTGAAGAAGGATCAGCCGAGTGGTTCTTGTGGGAGAACAACTCCATTTGGCTCACTAACTTCACACACCATCAGGCTTCCAAGCAGCTCTCAAGGAAACTCAGTTTTCACACTCTATGCTTAGTGCCCTTTGAGTGCATTATCTAGGAATGAACCTGGTAGAGCATCCCACACAAACGAATGCTCCACATGCGGGTTTCACATGCCACCAACTCCACATTCACAGGCAACTTCAGCGCCACAGCCGCTTTCAGATAGCCATCAATGCAAAGGCTCTAGACGCAAATATTGGTGTGAGAGCTAATTCAATCAAGGAAACACTGCATGTTGGTGAAGGGCATATTGAAGAAGGATCAGCCGAGTGGTTCTTGTGGGAGAACAACTCCATTTGGCTCACTAACTTCACACACCATCAGGCTTCCAAGCAGCTCTCAAGGAAACTCAGTTTTCACACTCTATGCTTAGTGCCCTTTGTGTGCCTAGGACTGAAATGAAGCTTGCTGAACATCCCACACAAACGAATGCTCCAGATTCGAGTTTCACATGCCACCAACTCCACATTCACAGGCAACTTCAGCGCCACAGCCATTTTCAGATAGCCCTCAATGCCAAGGCTCTAGACGCAAATATTGGTGTGAGAGCTAATTCAATCAAGGAAACACTGCATGTTGGTGAAGGGCATATTGAAGAAGGATCAGCCGAGTGGTTCTTGTGGGAGAACAACTCCATTTGGCTCACTAACGTCACACACCATCAGGCTTCCAAGCAGCTCTCAAGGAAACTCAGTTTTCACACTCTATGCTTAGTGCCCTTTGTGTGCCTAGGACTGAAATGAATCTTGCTGAACATCCCACACAAACGAATGCTCCACATGCGGGTTTCACATGCCACCAACTCCACATTCACAGGCAACTTCAGCGCCACAGCCGCTTTCAGATAGCCCTCAATGCAAAGGCTCTAGACGCAAATATTGGTGTGAGAGCTAATTCAATCAAGGAAACACTGCATGTTGGTGAAGGGCATATTGAAGAAGGATCAGCCGAGTGGTTCTTGTGGGAGAACAACTCCATTTGGCTCACTAACTTCACACACCATCAGGCTTCCAAGCAGCTCTCAAGGAAACTCAGTTTTCACACTCTATGCTTAGTGCCCTTTGAGTGCATTATCTAGGAATGAACCTGGTAGAGCATCCCACACAAACGAATGCTCCACATGCGGGTTTCACATGCCACCAACTCCACATTCACAGGCAACTTCAGCGCCACAGCCGTTTTCAGATAGCCCTCAATGCAAAGGCTCTAGACGCAAATATTGGTGTGAGAGCTAATTCAATCAAGGAAACACTGCATGTTGGTGAAGGGCATATTGAAGAAGGATCAGCCGAGTGGTTCTTGTGGGAGAACAACTCCATTTGGCTCACTAACTTCACACACCATCAGGCTTCCAAGCAGCTCTCAAGGAAACTCAGTTTTCACACTCTATGCTTAGTGCCCTTTGAGTGCATTATCTAGGAATGAACCTGGTAGAGCATCCCACACAAACGAATGCTCCACATGCGGGTTTCACATGCCACCAACTCCACATTCACAGGCAACTTCAGCACCACAGCCGTTTTCAGATAGCCCTCAATGCAAAGGCTCTAGACGCAAATATTGGTGTGAGAGCTAATTCAATCAAGGAAACACTGCATGTTGGTGAAGGGCATATTGAAGAAGGATCAGCCGAGTGGTTCTTGTGGGAGAACAACTCCATTTGGCTCACTAACTTCACACACCATCAGGCTTCCAAGCAGCTCTCAAGGAAACTCAGTTTTCACACTCTATGCTTAGTGCCCTTTGTCTGCCTAGGACTGAAATGAAGCTTGCTGAACATCCCACACAAACGAATGCTCCAGATTCGAGTTTCACATGCCACCAACTCCACATTCACAGGCAACTTCAGCGCCACAGCCGTTTTCAGATAGCCCTCAATGCAAAGGCTCTAGACGCAAATATTGGTGTGAGAGCTAATTCAATCAAGGAAACACTGCATGTTGGTGAAGGGCATATTGAAGAAGGATCAGCCGAGTGGTTCTTGTGGGAGAACAACTCCATTTGGCTCACTAACGTCACACACCATCAGGCTTCCAAGCAGCTCTCAAGGAAACTCAGTTTTCACACTCTATGCTTAGTGCCCTTTGTGTGCCTAGGACTGAAATGAAGCTTGCTGAACATCCCACACAAACGAATGCTCCACATGCGGGTTTCACATGCCACCAACTCCACATTCACAGGCAACTTCAGCGCCACAGCCGCTTTCAGATAGCCCTCAATGCAAAGGCTCTAGACGCAAATATTGGTGTGAGAGCTAATTCAATCAAGGAAACACTGCATGTTGGTGAAGGGCATATTGAAGAAGGATCAGCCGAGTGGTTCTTGTGGGAGAACAACTCCATTTGGCTCACTAACTTCACACACCATCAGGCTTTCAAGCAGCTCTCAAGGAAACTCAGTTTTCACACTCTAGGCTTAGTGCCCTTTGTGTGCCTAGGACTGAAATGAAGCTTGCTGAACATCCCACACAAACGAATGCTCCAGATGCGGGTTACACTTGCAAACAACTCCACATTCACAGGCAACTTCAGCGCCACAGCCATTTTCAGATAGCCCTCAATGCAAAGGCTCTAGACGCAAATATTGGTGTGAGAGCTAATTCAATCAAGGAAACACTGCATGTTGGTGAAGGGCATATTGAAGAAGGATCAGCCGAGTGGTTCTTGTGGGAGAACAACTCCATTTGGCTCACTAACTTCACACACCATCAGGCTTCCAAGCAGCTCTCAAGGAAACTCAGTTTTCACACTCTATGCTTAGTGCCCTTTGTGTGCCTAGGACTGAAATGAAGCTTGCTGAACATCCCACACAAACGAATGCTCCAGATGCTGGTTTCACATGCCACCAACTCCACATTCACAGGCAACTTCAGCGCCACAGCCACTTTCAGATAGCCCTCAATGCAAAGGCTCTAGACGCAAATATTGGTGTGAGAGCTAATTCAATCAAGGAAACACTGCAAGTTGGTGAAGGGCATATTGAAGAAGGATCAGCCGAGTGGTTCTTGTGGGAGAACAACTCCATTTGGCTCACTAACTTCACACACCATCAGGCTTCCAAGCAGCTCTCAAGGAAACTCAGTTTTCACACTATATGCTTAGTGCCCTTTGTGTGCCTAGGACTGAAATGAAGCTTGGTGAACATCCCACACAAACGAATGCTCCAGATGCGGGTTACACTTGCAAACAACTCCACATTCACAGGCAACTTCAGCGCCACAGCCGTTTTCAGATAGCCCTCAATGCAAAGGCTCTAGACGCAAATATTGGTGTGAGAGCTAATTCAATCAAGGAAACACTGCATGTTGGTGAAGGGCATATTGAAGAAGGATCAGCCGAGTGGTTCTTGTGGGAGAACAACTCCATTTGGCTCACTAACTTCACACACCATCAGGCTTCCAAGCAGCTCTCAAGGAAACTCAGTTTTCACACTCTATGCTTAGTGCCCTTTGTGTGCCTAGGACTGAAATGAAGCTTGCTGAACATCCCACACAAACGAATGCTCCAGATGCTGGTTTCACATGCCACCAACTCCACATTCACAGGCAACTTCAGCGCCACAGCCACTTTCAGATAGCCCTCAATGCAAAGGCTCTAGACGCAAATATTGGTGTGAGAGCTAATTCAATCAAGGAAACACTGCATGTTGGTGAAGGGCATATTGAAGAAGGATCAGCCGAGTGGTTCTTGTGGGAGAACAACTCCATTTGGCTCACTAACTTCACACACCATCAGGCTTCCAAGCAGCTCTCAAGGAAACTCAGTTTTCACACTCTATGCTTAGTGCCCTTTGTGTGCCTAGGACTGAAATGAAGCTTGCTGAACATCCCACACAAACGAATGCTCCAGATGCTGGTTTCACATGCCACCAACTCCACATTCACAGGCAACTTCAGCGCCACAGCCACTTTCAGATAGCCCTCAATGCAAAGGCTCTAGACGCAAATATTGGTGTGAGAGCTAATTCAATCAAGGAAACACTGCGTGTTGGTGAAGGGCATATTGAAGAAGGATCAGCCGAGTGTTTCTTGTGGGAGAACAACTCCATTTGGCTCACTAACTTCACACACCATCAGGCTTCCAAGCAGCTCTCAAGGAAACTCAGTTTTCACACTCTATGCTTAGTGCCCTTTGAGTGCATTATCTAGGAATGAACCTGGTAGAGCATCCCACACAAACGAATGCTCCACATGCGGGTTTCACATGCCACCAACTCCACATTCACAGGCAACTTCAGCGCCACAGCCGCTTTCAGATAGCCCTCAATGCAAAGGCTCTAGACGCAAATATTGGTGTGAGAGCTAATTCAATCAAGGAAACACTGCATGTTGGTGAAGGGCATATTGAAGAAGGATCAGCCGAGTGGTTCTTGTGGGAGAACAACTCCATTTGGCTCACTAACTTCACACACCATCAGGCTTCCAAGCAGCTCTCAAGGAAACTCAGTTTTCACACTCTATGCTTAGTGCCCTTTGAGTGCATTATCTAGGAATGAACCTGGTAGAGCATCCCACACAAACGAATGCTCCACATGCGGGTTTCACATGACACCAACTCCACATTCACAGGCAACTTCAGTGCCACAGTCATTTTCAGATAGCCCTCAATGGAAAGGCTCTAGACGCAAATATTGGTGTGAGAGCTAATTCAATCAAGGAAACACTGCATGTTGGTGAAGGGCATATTGAAGAAGAATCAGCTGAGTGGTTCTTGTGGGAGAACAACTCCATTTGGCTCACTAACTTCACACACCATCAGGCTTCCAAGCAGCTCTCAAGGAAACTCAGTTTTCACACTCTATGCTTAGTGCCCTTTGTGTGCCGAGGACTGAAAGGAAGCTTGGTGAGCATCCCACACAAACGAATGCTCCACATGCGGGTTTCACATGCCACCAACTCCACATTCACAGGCAACTTCAGCGCCACAGCCATTTTCAGATAGCCCTCAATGCAAAGGCTCTAGATGCAAATATTGGTGTGAGAGCTAATTCAATCAAGGAAACACTGCATGTTGGTGAAGGGCATATTGAAGAAGGATCAGCCGAGTGGTTCTTGTGGGAGAACAACTCCATTTGGCTCACTAACTTCACACACCATCAGGCTTCCAAGCAGCTCTCAAGGAAACTCAGTTTTCACACTCTATGCTTAGTGCCCTTTGAATGCCTAAGACTGAAATTAATCTTGGTGAGCATCCCACACAAACGAATGCTCCACATGCGGGTTCCACATGCCACCAACTCCACATTCACAGGCAACTTCAGCGCCACAGCCGTTTTCAGATAGCCCTCAATGCAAAGGCTCTAGATGCAAATATTGGTGTGAGAGCTAATTCAATCAAGGAAACACTGCATGTTGGTGAAGGGCATATTGAAGAAGGATCAGCCGAGTGGTTCTTGTGGGAGAACAACTCCATTTGGCTCACTAACTTCACACACCATCAGGCTTCCAAGCAGCTCTCAAGGAAACTCAGTTTTCACACTCTATGCTTAGTGCCCTTTGAGTGCATTATCTAGGAATGAACCTGGTAGAGCATCCCACACAAACGAATGCTCCACATGCGGGTTTCACATGCCACCTACTCCACATTCACAGGCAACTTCAGCGCCACAGTCACTTTCAGATAGCCCTCAATGCAAAGGCTCTAGACGCAAATATTGGTGTGAGAGCTAATTCAATCAAGGAAACACTGCATGTTGGTGAAGGGCATATTGAAGAAGGATCAGCCGAGTGGTTCTTGTGGGAGAACAACTCCATTTGGCTCACTAACTTCACACACCATCAGGCTTCCAAGCAGCTCTCAAGGAAACTCAGTTTTCACACTCTATGCTTAGTGCCCTTTGAGTGCATTATCTAGGAATGAACCTGGTAGAGCATCCCACACAAACGAATGCTCCACATGCGGGTTTCACATGCCACCAACTCCACATTCACAGGCAACTTCAGCGCCACAGCCGTTTTCAGATAGCCCTCAATGCAAAGGCTCTAGACGCAAATATTGGTGTGAGAGCTAATTCAATCAAGGAAACACTGCATGTTGGTGAAGGGCATATTGAAGAAGGATCAGCCGAGTGGTTCTTGTGGGAGAACAACTCCATTTGGCTCACTAACTTCACACACCATCAGGCTTCCAAGCAGCTCTCAAGGAAACTCAGTTTTCACACTCTATGCTTAGTGCCCTTTGAGTGCATTATCTAGGAATGAACCTGGTAGAGCATCCCACACAAACGAATGCTCCACATGCGGGTTTCACATGCCACCAACTCCACATTCACAGGCAACTTCAGCGCCACAGCCGTTTACAGATAGCCCTCAATGCCAAGGCTCTAGACGCAAATATTGGTGTGAGAGCTAATTCAATCAAGGAAACACTGCATGTTGGTGAAGGGCATATTGAAGAAGGATCAGCCGAGTGGTTCTTGTGGGAGAACAACTCCATTTGGCTCACTAACGTCACACACCATCAGGCTTCCAAGCAGCTCTCAAGGAAACTCAGTTTTCACACTCTATGCTTAGTGCCCTTTGTGTGCCTAGGACTGAAATGAATCTTGCTGAACATCCCACACAAACGAATGCTCCACATGCGGGTTTCACATGCCACCAACTCCACATTCACAGGCAACTTCAGCGCCACAGCCGCTTTCAGATAGCCCTCAATGCAAAGGCTCTAGACGCAAATATTTGTGAGAGAGCTAATTCAATCAAGGAAACACTGCATGTTGGTGAAGGGCATATTGAAGAAGGATCAGCCGAGTGGTTCTTGTGGGAGAACAACTCCATTTGGCTCACTAACTTCACACACCATCAGGCTTCCAAGCAGCTCTCAAGGAAACTCAGTTTTCACACTCTATGCTTAGTGCCCTTTGAGTGCATTATCTAGGAATGAACCTGGTAGAGCATCCCACACAAACGAATGCTCCACATGCGGGTTTCACATGCCACCAACTCCACATTCACAGGCAACTTCAGCGCCACAGCCGTTTTCAGATAGCCCTCAATGCAAAGGCTCTAGACGCAAATATTGGTGTGAGAGCTAATTCAATCAAGGAAACACTGCGTGTTGGTGAAGGGCATATTGAAGAAGGATCAGCCGAGTGTTTCTTGTGGAAGAACAACTCCATTTGGCTCACTAACTTCACACACCATCAGGCTTCCAAGCAGCTCTCAAGGAAACTCAGTTTTCACACTCTATGATTAGTGCCCTTTGAGTGCCTAGGACTGAAATGAAGCTTGGTGAGCATCCCACACAAACGAATGCCCCACATGCGGGTTTCACATGCCACCAACTCCACATTCACAGGCAACTTCAGCGCCACAGCCGTTTTCAGATAGCCCTCAATGCAAAGGCTCTAGACGCAAATATTGGTGTGAGAGCTAATTCAATCAAGGAAACACTGCATGTTGGTGAAGGGCATATTGAAGAAGGATCAGCCGAGTGGTTCTTGTGGGAGAACAACTCCATTTGGCTCACTAACTTCACACACCATCAGGCTTCCAAGCAGCTCTCAAGGAAACTCAGTTTTCACACTCTATGCTTAGTGCCCTTTGAGTGCATTATCTAGGAATGAACCTGGTAGAGCATCCCACACAAACGAATGCTCCACATGCGGGTTTCACATGCCACCAACTCCACATTCACAGGCAACTTCAGCGCCACAGCCACTTTCAGATAGCCCTCAATGCAAAGGCTCTAGACGCAAATATTGGTGTGAGAGCTAATTCAATCAAGGAAACACTGCATGTTGGTGAAGGGCATATTGAAGAAGGATCAGCCGAGTGGTTCTTGTGTGAGAACAACTCCATTTGGCTCACTAACTTCACACACCATCAGGCTTCCAAGCAGCTCTCAAGGAAACTCAGTTTTCACACTCTATGCTTAGTGCCCTTTGAGTGCATTATCTAGGAATGAACCTGGTAGAGCATCCCACACAAACGAATGCTGCACATGCGGGTTTCACATGCCACCAACTCCACATTCACAGGCAACTTCAGCGCCACAGCCGTTTTCAGATAGCCCTCAATGCAAAGGCTCTAGACGCAAATATTGGTGTGAGAGCTAATTCAATCAAGGAAACACTGCATGTTGGTGAAGGGCATATTGAAGAAGGATCAGCCGAGTGGTTCTTGTGGGAGAACAACTCCATTTGGCTCACTAACTTCACACACCATCAGGCTTCCAAGCAGCTCTCAAGGAAACTCAGTTTTCACACTCTATGCTTAGTGCCCTTTGAGTGCATTATCTAGGAATGAACCTGGTAGAGCATCCCACACAAACGAATGCTCCACATGCGGGTTTCACATGCCACCAACTCCACATTCACAGGCAACTTCAGCGCCACAGCCGTTTTCAGATAGCCCTCAATGCAAAGGCTCTAGATGCAAATATTGGTGTGAGAGCTAATTCAATCAAGGAAACACTGCATGTTGGTGAAGGGCATATTGAAGAAGGATCAGCCGAGTGGTTCTTGTGGGAGAACAACTCCATTTGGCTCACTAACTTCACACACCATCAGGCTTCCAAGCAGCTCTCAAGGAAACTCAGTTTTCACACTCTATGCTTAGTGCCCTTTGAGTGCATTATCTAGGAATGAACCTGGTAGAGCATCCCACACAAACGAATGCTCCAGATGCGGGTTTCACATGCCACCAACTCCACATTCTCAGGCAACTTCAGCGCCACAACCGCTTTCAGATAGCCCTCAATGCAAAGGCTCTAGACGCAAATATTGGTGTGAGAGCTAATTCAATCAAGGAAACACTGCATGTTGGTGAAGGGCATATTGAAGAAGGATCAGCCGAGTGGTTCTTGTGGGAGAACAACTCCATTTGGCTCACTAACTTCACACACCATCAGGCTTCCAAGCAGCTCTCAAGGAAACTCAGTTTTCACACTCTATGCTTAGTGCCCTTTGTCTGCCTAGGACTGAAATGAAGCTTGCTGAACATCCCACACAAACGAATGCTCCAGATTCGAGTTTCACATGCCACCAACTCCACATTCACAGGCAACTTCAGCGCCACAGCCGTTTTCAGATAGCCCTCAATGCAAAGGCTCTAGACGCAAATATTGGTGTGAGAGCTAATTCAATCAAGGAAACACTGCATGTTGGTGAAGGGCATATTGAAGAAGGATCAGCCGAGTGGTTCTTGTGGGAGAACAACTCCATTTGGCTCACTAACGTCACACACCATCAGGCTTCCAAGCAGCTCTCAAGGAAACTCAGTTTTCACACTCTATGCTTAGTGCCCTTTGTGTGCCTAGGACTGAAATGAAGCTTGCTGAACATCCCACACAAACGAATGCTCCACATGCGGGTTTCACATGCCACCAACTCCACATTCACAGGCAACTTCAGCGCCACAGCCGCTTTCAGATAGCCCTCAATGCAAAGGCTCTAGACGCAAATATTGGTGTGAGAGCTAATTCAATCAAGGAAACACTGCATGTTGGTGAAGGGCATATTGAAGAAGGATCAGCCGAGTGGTTCTTGTGGGAGAACAACTCCATTTGGCTCACTAACTTCACACACCATCAGGCTTCCAAGCAGCTCTCAAGGAAACTCAGTTTTCACACTCTATGCTTAGTGCCCTTTGTGTGCCTAGGACTGAAATGAAGCTTGCTGAACATCCCACACAAACGAATGCTCCAGATGCGGGTTACACTTGCAAACAACTCCACATTCACAGGCAACTTCAGCGCCACAGCCATTTTCAGATAGCCCTCAATGCAAAGGCTCTAGACGCAAATATTGGTGTGAGAGCTAATTCAATCAAGGAAACACTGCATGTTGGTGAAGGGCATATTGAAGAAGGATCAGCCGAGTGGTTCTTGTGGGAGAACAACTCCATTTGGCTCACTAACTTCACACACCATCAGGCTTCCAAGCAGCTCTCAAGGAAACTCAGTTTTCACACTCTATGCTTAGTGCCCTTTGTGTGCCTAGGACTGAAATGAAGCTTGCTGAACATCCCACACAAACGAATGCTCCAGATGCTGGTTTCACATTCCACCAACTCCACATTCACAGGCAACTTCAGCGCCACAGCCACTTTCAGATAGCCCTCAATGCAAAGGCTCTAGACGCAAATATTGGTGTGAGAGCTAATTCAATCAAGGAAACACTGCATGTTGGTGAAGGGCATATTGAAGAAGGATCAGCCGAGTGGTTCTTGTGGGAGAACAACTCCATTTGGCTCACTAACTTCACACACCATCAGGCTTCCAAGCAGCTCTCAAGGAAACTCAGTTTTCACACTCTATGCTTAGTGCCCTTTGTGTGCCTAGGACTGAAATGAAGCTTGCTGAACATCCCACACAAACGAATGCTCCAGATGCGGGTTACACTTGCAAACAACTCCACATTCACAGGCAACTTCAGCGCCACAGCCGTTTTCAGATAGCCCTCAATGCAAAGGCTCTAGACGCAAATATTGGTGTGAGAGCTAATTCAATCAAGGAAACACTGCATGTTGGTGAAGGGCATATTGAAGAAGGATCAGCCGAGTGGTTCTTGTGGGAGAACAACTCCATTTGGCTCACTAACTTCACACACCATCAGGCTTCCAAGCAGCTCTCAAGGAAACTCAGTTTTCACACTCTATGCTTAGTGCCCTTTGAGTGCATTATCTAGGAATGAATCTAGTAGAGCATCCCACACAAAGGAATGCTCCACATGCGGGTTTCACATGCCACCAACTCCACGTTCACAGGCAACTTCATCGCCACAGCCATTTTCAGATAGCCCTCAATGCAAAGGCTCTAGACGCAAATATTGGTGTGAGAGCTAATTCAATCAAGGAAACACTGCATGTTGGTGAAGGGCATATTGAAGAAGGATCAGCCGAGTGGTTCTTGTGGGAGAACAACTCCATTTGGCTCACTAACTTCACATACCATCAGGCTTCCAAGCAGCTCTCAAGGAAACTCAGTTTTCACACTCTATGCTTAGTGCCCTTTGAGTGCCTAAGACTGAAATGAAGCTTGGTGAGCATCCCACACAAACGAATGCTCCACATGCGGGTTTCACATGCCACCAACTCCACGTTCACAGGCAACTTCAGCGCCACAGCCGTTTTCAGATAGCCCTCAATGCAAAGGCTCTAGACGCAAATATTGGTGTGAGAGCTAAATCAATCAAGGAAACACTGCATGTTGGTGAAGGGCATATTGAAGAAGGATCAGCCGAGTGGTTCTTGTGGGAGAACAACTCCATTTGGCTCACTAACTTCACACACCATCAGGCTTCCAAGCAGCTCTCAAGGAAACTCAGTTTTCACACTCTATGCTTAGTGCCCTTTGTGTGCCTAGGACTGAAATGAAGCTTGCTGAACATCCCACACAAACGAATGCTCCAGATGCGGGTTACACTTGCAAACAACTCCACATTCACAGGCAACTTCAGCGCCACAGCCGTTTTCAGATAGCCCTCAATGCAAAGGCTCTAGACGCAAATATTGGTGTGAGAGCTAATTCAATCAAGGAAACACTGCATGTTGGTGAAGGGCATATTGAAGAAGGATCAGCCGAGTGGTTCTTGTGGGAGAACAACTCCATTTGGCTCACTAACTTCACACACCATCAGGCTTCCAAGCAGCTCTCAAGGAAACTCAGTTTTCACACTCTATGCTTAGTGCCCTTTGAGTGCATTATCTAGGAATGAATCTAGTAGAGCATCCCACACAAAGGAATGCTCCACATGCGGGTTTCACATGCCACCAACTCCACGTTCACAGGCAACTTCATCGCCACAGCCATTTTCAGATAGCCCTCAATGCAAAGGCTCTAGACGCAAATATTGGTGTGAGAGCTAATTCAATCAAGGAAACACTGCATGTTGGTGAAGGGCATATTGAAGAAGGATCAGCCGAGTGGTTCTTGTGGGAGAACAACTCCATTTGGCTCACTAACTTCACATACCATCAGGCTTCCAAGCAGCTCTCAAGGAAACTCAGTTTTCACACTCTATGCTTAGTGCCCTTTGAGTGCCTAAGACTGAAATGAAGCTTGGTGAGCATCCCACACAAACGAATGCTCCACATGCGGGTTTCACATGCCACCAACTCCACGTTCACAGGCAACTTCAGCGCCACAGCCGTTTTCAGATAGCCCTCAATGCAAAGGCTCTAGACGCAAATATTGGTGTGAGAGCTAATTCAATCAAGGAAACACTGCATGTTGGTGAAGGGCATATTGAAGAAGGATCAGCCGAGTGGTTCTTGTGGGAGAACAACTCCATTTGGCTCACTAACTTCACACACCATCAGGCTTCCAAGCAGCTCTCAAGGAAACTCAGTTTTCACACTCTATGCTTAGTGCTCTTTGAGTGCATTATCTAGGAATGAATCTAGTAGAGCATCCCACACAAACGAATGCTCCACATGCGGGTTTCACATGCCACCAACTCCACGTTCACAGGCAACTTCAGCGCCACAGCCGTTTTCAGATAGCCCTCAATGCAAAGGCTCTAGACGCAAATATTGGTGTGAGAGCTAATTCAATCAAGGAAACACTGCATGTTGGTGAAGGGCATATTAAAGAAGGATCAGCCGAGTAGTTCTTGTGGGAGAACAACTCCATTTGGCTCACTAATTTCACACACCATGAGGCTTCCAAGCAGCTCTCAAGGAAACTCAGTTTTCACACTCTATGCTTAGTGCCCTTTGAGTGCCTTGGATTTAAATGAAGCTTGGTGAGCATCCCACACAAACGAATGCTCCACATGTGGGTTTCACATGCCACCAACTCCACATTCACAGGCAACTTCAGTGCCACAGCCATTTTCAGATAGCCCTCAATGCAAAGCCTCTAGATGTAAATATTGGTGTGAGAGCTAATTCAATCAAGGAAACACTGCATGTTGCTGAAGGGCATATTGAAGAAGAATCAGCCAAGTGGTCCTTGTGGGAGAACAACTCCATTTGGCTCACTAACTTCACACACCATCAGGCTTCCAAGCAGCTCTCAAGGAAACTCAGTTTTCACACTCTATGCTTAGTGCCCTTTGAGTGCCTAGGACTGAAATGAATCTTGGTGAGCATCCCACACAAACGAATGCTCCACATGCGGGTTTCACATGCCACCAACTCCACATTCACAGGCAACTTCAGCGCCACAGCCGTTTTCAGATAGCCCTCAATGCAAAGGCTCTAGACGCAAATATTGGTGTGAGAGCTAATTCAATCAAGGAAACACTGCATGTTGGTGAAGGGCACATTGAAGAAGGAACAGCCGAGTGGTTCTTGTGGGAGAACAACTCCATTTGGCTCACTAACTTCACACACCATCAGGCTTCCAAGCAGCTCTCAAGGAAACTCAGTTTTCACACTCTAGGCTTAGTGCCCTTTGAGTTCATTATCTAGGAATGAACCTGGTAGAGCATCCCACACAAACGAATGCTCCACATGCGGGTTTCACATGCCACCAACTCCACATTCTCAGGCAACTTCATCGCCACAGGTGTTTTCAGATAGCCCTCAATGCAAAGGCTCTAGACGCAAATATTGGTGTGAGAGCTAATTCAATCAAGGAAGCACTGCATGTTGGTGAAGGGCATATTGAAGAAGGATCAGCCGAGTGGTTCTTGTGGGAGAACAACTCTATTTGGCTCACTAACTTCACACACCATCAAGCTTCCAAGCAGCTCTCAAGGAAACTCAGTTTTCACACTCTATGCTTAGTGCCCTTTGAGTGCATTATCTAGGAATGAATCTAGTAGAGCATCCCACACAAACGAATGCTCCACATGCGGGTTTCACATGCCACCAACTCCACATTCTCAGGCAACTTCAGCGCCACAGCCGTTTTCAGATAGCCCTCAATGCAAAGGCTCTAGACGCAAATATTGGTGTGAGAGCTAATTCAATCAAGGAAACACTGCATGTTGGTGAAGGGCATATTGAAGAAGGATCAGCCGAGTGGTTCTTGTGGGAGAACAACTCCATTTGGCTCACTAACTTCACACACCATCAGGCTTCCAAGCAGCTCTCAAGGAAACTCAGTTTTCACACTCTCTGCTTAGTGCCCTTTGAGTGCATTATCTAGGAATGAACCTGGTAGAGCATCCCACACAAACCAATGCTCCACATGCGGGTTTCACATGCCACCAACTCCACATTCACAGGCAACTTCAGCGCCACAGCCGTTTTCAGATAGCCCTCAATGCAAAGGCTCTAGACGCAAATATTGGTGTGAGAGCTAAATCAATCAAGGAAACACTGCATGTTGGTGAAGGGCATATTGAAGAAGGATCAGCCGAGTGGTTCTTGTGGGAGAACAACTCCATTTGGCTCACTAACTTCACACACCATCAGGCTTCAAAGCAGCTCTCAAGGAAACTCAGTTTTCACACTCTATGCTTAGTGCCCTTTGAGTGCCTAGGTTTGAAATGAATCTTGGTGAGCATCCCACACAAACGAATGCTCCACATGCGGGTTTCACATGCCACCAACTCCACATTCTCAGGCAACTTCAGCGCCACAGCCATTTTCAGATAGCCCTCAATGCAAAGGCTCTAGACGCAAATATTGGTGTGAGAGCTAATTCAATCAAGGAAACACTGCATGTTGGTGAAGGGCATATTGAAGAAGGATCAGCCGAGTGGTTCTTGTGGGAGAACAACTCCATTTGGCTCACTAACTTCACACACCATCAGGCTTCCAAGCAGCTCTCAAGGAAACTCAGTTTTCACACTCTATGCTTAGTGCCCTTTGAGTGCCGAGGACTGAAAGGAAGCTTGGTGAGCATCCCACACAAACGAATGCTCCACATGCGGGTTTCACATGCCACCAACTCCACATTCACAGGCAACTTCAGCGCCACAGCCATTTTCAGATAGCCCTCAATGCAAAGGCTCTAGATGCAAATATTGGTGTGAGAGCTAATTCAATCAAGGAAACACTGCATGTTGGTGAAGGGCATATTGAAGAAGGATCAGCCGAGTGGTTCTTGTGGGAGAACAACTCCATTTGGCTCACTAACTTCACACACCATCAGGCTTCCAAGCAGCTCTCAAGGAAACTCAGTTTTCACACTCTATGCTTAGTGCCCTTTGAGTGCATTATCTAGGAATGAATCTAGTAGAGCATCCCACACAAAGGAATGCTCCACATGCGGGTTTCACATGCCACCAACTCCACGTTCACAGGCAACTTCATCGCCACAGCCATTTTCAGATAGCCCTCAATACAAAGGCTCTAGACGCAAATATTGGTGTGAGAGCTAATTCAATCAAGGAAACACTGCATGTTGGTGAAGGGCATATTGAAGAAGGATCAGCCGAGTGGTTCTTGTGGGAGAACAACTCCATTTGGCTCACTAACTTCACACACCATCAGGCTTCCAAGCAGCTCTCAAGGAAACTCAGTTTTCACACTCTATGCTTAGTGCCCTTTGAGTGCCTAAGACTGAAATTAATCTTGGTGAGCATCCCACACAAACGAATGCTCCACATGCGGGTTCCACATGCCACCAACTCCACATTCACAGGCAACTTCAGCGCCACAGCCGTTTTCAGATAGCCCTCAATGCAAAGGCTCTAGATGCAAATATTGGTGTGAGAGCTAATTCAATCAAGGAAACACTGCATGTTGGTGAACGGCATATTGAAGAAGGATCAGCCGAGTGGTTCTTGTGGGAGAACAACTCCATTTGGCTCACTAACTTCACACACCATCAGGCTTCCAAGCAGCTCTCAAGGAAACTCAGTTTTCACACTCTATGCTTAGTGCCCTTTGAGTGCATTATCTAGGAATGAATCTAGTAGAGCATCCCACACAAACCAATGCTCCAGATGCGGGTTTCACATGCCACCAACTCCACGTGCACAGGCAACTTCATCGCCACAGCCATTTTCAGATAGCCCTCAATGCAAAGGCTCTAGACGCAAATATTGGTGTGAGAGCTAATTCAATCAAGGAAACACTGCATGTTGGTGAAGGGCATATTGAAGAAGGATCAGCCGAGTGGTTCTTGTGGGAGAACAACTCCATTTGGCTCACTAACTTCACACACCATCAGGCTTCCAAGCAGCTCTCAAGGAAACTCAGTTTTCACACTCTATGCTTAGTGCCCTTTGAATGCCTAAGACTGAAATGAATCTTGGTGAGCATCCCACACAAACGAATGCTCCACATGCGGGTTCCACATGCCACCAACTCCACATTCTCAGGCAACTTCAGCGCCACAGTCATTTTCAGATAGCCCTCAATGCAAAGGCTCTAGATGCAAATATTTGTGTGAGAGCTAATTCAATCAAGGAAACACTGCATGTTGGTGAAGGGCATATTGAAGAAGGATCAGCCGAGTGGTTCTTGTGGGAGAACAACTAAATTTGGCTCACTAACTTCACACACCATCAGGCTTCCAAGCAGCTCTCAAGGAAACTCAGTTTTCACACTCTATGCTTAGTGCCCTTTGAGTGCCAAGGACTGAAATGAAGCTTGGTGAGCATCCCACACAAACGAATGCTCCACATGCGGGTTTCACATGCCACCAACTCCACATTCACAGGCAACTTCAGCGCCACAGCCATTTTCAGATAGCCCTCAATGCAAAGGCTCTAGACGCAAATATTGGTGTGAGAGCTAATTCAATCAAGGAAACACTGCATGTTGGTGAAGGGCATATTGAAGAAGGATCAGCCGAGTGTTTCTTGTGGGAGAACAACTCCATTTGGCTCACTAACTTCACACACCATCAGGCTTCCAAGCAGCTATCAAGGAAACTCAGTTTTCACACTCTATGCTTAGTGCCCTTTCACTGCATTATCTAGGAATGAACATGGTAGAGCATCCCACACAAACGAATGCTCCACATGCGGGTTTCACATGCCACCAACTCCACATTCACAGGCAATTTCAGCGCCACAGCCGTTTTCAGATAGCCCTCAATGCAAAGGCTCTAGACGCAAATATTGGTGTGAGAGCTAATTCAATCAAGGAAACACTGCATGTTGGTGAAGGGCATATTGAAGAAGGATCAGCCGAGTGGTTCTTGTGGGAGAACAACTCCATTTGGCTCACTAACTTCACATACCATCAGGCTTCCAAGCAGCTCTCAAGGAAACTCAGTTTTCACACTCTATGCTTAGTGCCCTTTGAGTGCCTAGGACTGAAATGAAGCTTGGTGAGCATCCCACACAAACGAATGCTCCACATGCGGGTTTCACATGCCACCAACTCCACGTTCACAGGCAACTTCAGCGCCACAGCCGTTTTCAGATAGCCCTCAATGCAAAGGCTCTAGACGCAAATATTGGTGTGAGAGCTAATTCAATCAAGGAAACACTGCATGTTGGTGAAGGGCATATTGAAGAAGGATCAGCCGAGTGGTTCTTGTGGGAGAACAACTCCATTTGGCTCACTAACTTCACACACCATCAGGCTTCCAAGCAGCTCTCAAGGAAACTCAGTTTTCACACTCTATGCTTAGTGCTCTTTGAGTGCATTATCTAGGAATGAATCTAGTAGAGCATCCCACACAAACGAATGCTCCACATGCGGGTTTCACATGCCACCAACTCCACGTTCACAGGCAACTTCAGCGCCACAGCCGTTTTCAGATAGCCCTCAATGCAAAGGCTCTAGACGCAAATATTGGTGTGAGAGCTAATTCAATCAAGGAAACACTGCATGTTGGTGAAGGGCATATTGAAGAAGGATCAGCCGAGTGGTTCTTGTGGGAGAACAACTAAATTTGGCTCACTAACTTCACACACCATCAGGCTTCCAAGCAGCTCTCAAGGAAACTCAGTTTTCACACTCTATGCTTAGTGCCCTTTGAGTGCCAAGGACTGAAATGAAGCTTGGTGAGCATCCCACACAAACGAATGCTCCACATGCGGGTTTCACATGCCACCAACTCCACATTCACAGGCAATTTCAGCGCCACAGCCGTTTTCAGATAGCCCTCAATGCAAAGGCTCTAGACGCAAATATTGGTGTGAGAGCTAATTCAATCAAGGAAACACTGAATGTTGGTGAAGGGCATATTGAAGAAGGATCAGCCGAGTGGTTCTTGTGGGAGAACAACTCCATTTGGCTCACTAGCTTCACACACCATCAGGCTTCCAAGCAGCTCTCAAGGAAACTCAGTTTTCACACTCTAGGCTTAGTGCCCTTTGAGTGCATTATCTAGGAATGAACCTGGTAGAGCATCCAACACAAACGAATGCTCCACATGCGGGTTTCACATGCCACCAACTCCACATTCACAGGCAACTTCAGCGCCACAGCCATTTTCAGATAGCCCTCAATGCAAAGGCTCTAGACGCAAATATTGGTGTGAGAGCTAATTCAATCAAGGAAACACTGCATGTTGGTGAAGGGCATATTGAAGAAGGATCAGCCGAGTGGTTCTTGTGGGAGAACAACTCCATTTGGCTCACTAACTTCACACACCATCAGGCTTCCAAGCAGCTCTCAAGGAAACTCAGTTTTCACACTCTATGCTTAGTGCCCTTTGAGTGCCTAGGACTGAAATGAAGCTTGGTGAGCATCCCACACAAACGAATGCTCCACATGCGGGTTTCACATGCCACCAACTCCACGTTCACAGGCAACTTCAGCGCCACAGCCGTTTTCAGATAGCCCTCAATGCAAAGGCTCTAGACGCAAATATTGGTGTGAGAGCTAATTCAATCAAGGAAACACTGCATGTTGGTGAAGGGCATATTGAAGAAGGATCAGCCGAGTGGTTCTTGTGGGAGAACAACTCCATTTGGCTCACTAACTTCACACACCATCAGGCTTCCAAGCAGCTCTCAAGGAAACTCAGTTTTCACACTCTATGCTTAGTGCCCTTTGAGTGCCTAGGACTGAAATGAATCTTGGTGAGCATCCCACACAAACGAATGCTCCACATGCGGGTTTCACATGCCACCAACTCCACATTCACAGGCAACTTCAGCGCCACAGCCGTTTTCAGATAGTCCTCAATGCAAAGGCTCTAGACGCAAATATTGGTGTGAGAGCTAATTCAATCAAGGAAACACTGCATGTTGGTGAAGGGCATATTGAAGAAGGATCAGCCGAGTGGTTCTTGTGGGAGAACAACTCCATTTGGCTCACTAACTTCACATACCATCAGGCTTCCAAGCAGCTCTCAAGGAAACTCAGTTTTCACACTCTATGCTTAGTGCCCTTTGAGTGCCTAGGACTGAAATGAAGCTTGGTGAGCATCCCACACAAACGAATGCTCCACATGCGGGTTTCACATGCCACCAACTCCACGTTCACAGGCAACTTCAGCGCCACAGCCGTTTTCAGATAGCCCTCAATGCAAAGGCTCTAGACGCAAATATTGGTGTGAGAGCTAATTCAATCAAGGAAACACTGCATGTTGGTGAAGGGCATATTGAAGAAGGATCAGCCGAGTGGTTCTTGTGGGAGAACAACTCCATTTGGCTCACTAACTTCACACACCATCAGGCTTCCAAGCAGCTCTCAAGGAAACTCAGTTTTCACACTCTATGCTTAGTGCTCTTTGAGTGCATTATCTAGGAATGAATCTAGTAGAGCATCCCACACAAACGAATGCTCCACATGCGGGTTTCACATGCCACCAACTCCACGTTCACAGGCAACTTCAGCGCCACAGCCGTTTTCAGATAGCCCTCAATGCAAAGGCTCTAGACGCAAATATTGGTGTGAGAGCTAATTCAATCAAGGAAACACTGCATGTTGGTGAAGGGCATATTGAAGAAGGATCAGCCGAGTAGTTCTTGTGGGAGAACAACTCCATTTGGCTCACTAATTTCACACACCATCAGGCTTCCAAGCAGCTCTCAAGGAAACTCAGTTTTCACACTCTATGCTTAGTGCCCTTTGAGTGCCTTGGATTTAAATGAAGCTTGGTGAGCATCCCACACAAACGAATGCTCCACATGTGGGTTTCACATGCCACCAACTCCACATTCACAGGCAACTTCAGTGCCACAGCCATTTTCAGATAGCCCTCAATGCAAAGCCTCTAGATGTAAATATTGGTGTGAGAGCTAATTCAATCAAGGAAACACTGCATGTTGGAGAAGGGCATATTGAAGAAGAATCAGCCAAGTGGTCCTTGTGGGAGAACAACTCCATTTGGCTCACTAACTTCACACACCATCAGGCTTCCAAGCAGCTCTCAAGGAAACTCAGTTTTCACACTCTATGCTTAGTGCCCTTTGAGTGCCTAGGACTGAAATGAATCTTGGTGAGCATCCCACACAAACGAATGCTCCACATGCGGGTTTCACATGCCACCAACTCCACATTCACAGGCAACTTCAGCGCCACAGCCGTTTTCAGATAGCCCTCAATGCAAAGGCTCTAGACGCAAATATTGGTGTGAGAGCTAATTCAATCAAGGAAACACTGCATGTTGGTGAAGGGCATATTGAAGAAGGATCAGCCGAGTGGTTCTTGTGGGAGAACAACTCCATTTGGCTCACTAACTTCACATACCATCAGGCTTCCAAGCAGCTCTCAAGGAAACTCAGTTTTCACACTCTATGCTTAGTGCCCTTTGAGTGCCTAGGACTGAAATGAAGCTTGGTGAGCATCCCACACAAACGAATGCTCCACATGCGGGTTTCACATGCCACCAACTCCACGTTCACAGGCAACTTCAGCGCCACAGCCGTTTTCAGATAGCCCTCAATGCAAAGGCTCTAGACGCAAATATTGGTGTGAGAGCTAATTCAATCAAGGAAACACTGCATGTTGGTGAAGGGCATATTGAAGAAGGATCAGCCGAGTGGTTCTTGTGGGAGAACAACTCCATTTGGCTCACTAACTTCACACACCATCAGGCTTCCAAGCAGCTCTCAAGGAAACTCAGTTTTCACACTCTATGCTTAGTGCTCTTTGAGTGCATTATCTAGGAATGAATCTAGTAGAGCATCCCACACAAACGAATGCTCCACATGCGGGTTTCACATGCCACCAACTCCACGTTCACAGGCAACTTCAGCGCCACAGCCGTTTTCAGATAGCCCTCAATGCAAAGGCTCTAGACGCAAATATTGGTGTGAGAGCTAATTCAATCAAGGAAACACTGCATGTTGGTGAAGGGCATATTGAAGAAGGATCAGCCGAGTAGTTCTTGTGGGAGAACAACTCCATTTGGCTCACTAATTTCACACACCATCAGGCTTCCAAGCAGCTCTCAAGGAAACTCAGTTTTCACACTCTATGCTTAGTGCCCTTTGAGTGCCTTGGATTTAAATGAAGCTTGGTGAGCATCCCACACAAATGAATGCTCCACATGTGGGTTTCACATGCCACCAACTCCACATTCACAGGCAACTTCAGTGCCACAGCCATTTTCAGATAGCCCTCAATGCAAAGCCTCTAGATGTAAATATTGGTGTGAGAGCTAATTCAATCAAGGAAACACTGCATGTTGGTGAAGGGCATATTGAAGAAGAATCAGCCAAGTGGTCCTTGTGGGAGAACAACTCCATTTGGCTCACTAACTTCACACACCATCAGGCTTCCAAGCAGCTCTCAAGGAAACTCAGTTTTCACACTCTATGCTTAGTGCCCTTTGAGTGCCTAGGACTGAAATGAATCTTGGTGAGCATCCCACACAAACGAATGCTCCACATGCGGGTTTCACATGCCACCAACTCCACATTCACAGGCAACTTCAGCGCCACAGCCGTTTTCAGATAGCCCTCAATGCAAAGGCTCTAGACGCAAATATTGGTGTGAGAGCTAATTCAATCAAGGAAACACTGCATGTTGGTGAAGGGCATATTGAAGAAGGAACAGCCGAGTGGTTCTTGTGGGAGAACAACTCCATTTGGCTCACTAACTTCACACACCATCAGGCTTCCAAGCAGCTCTCAAGGAAACTCAGTTTTCACACTCTAGGCTTAGTGCCCTTTGAGTTCATTATCTAGGAATGAACCTGGTAGAGCATCCCACACAAACGAATGCTCCACATGCGGGTTTCACATGCCACCAACTCCACATTCTCAGGCAACTTCAGCGCCACAGGTGTTTTCAGATAGCCCTCAATGCAAAGGCTCTAGACGCAAATATTGGTGTGAGAGCTAATTCAATCAAGGAAGCACTGCATGTTGGTGAAGGGCATATTGAAGAAGGATCAGCCGAGTGGTTCTTGTGGGAGAACAACTCTATTTGGCTCACTAACTTCACACACCATCAAGCTTCCAAGCAGCTCTCAAGGAAACTCAGTTTTCACACTCTATGCTTAGTGCCCTTTGAGTGCATTATCTAGGAATGAATCTAGTAGAGCATCCCACACAAACGAATGCTCCACATGCGGGTTTCACATGCCACCAACTCCACATTCTCAGGCAACTTCAGCGCCACAGCCGTTTTCAGATAGCCCTCAATGCAAAGGCTCTAGACGCAAATATTGGTGTGAGAGCTAATTCAATCAAGGAAACACTGCATGTTGGTGAAGGGCATATTGAAGAAGGATCAGCCGAGTGGTTCTTGTGGGAGAACAACTCCATTTGGCTCACTAACTTCACACACCATCAGGCTTCCAAGCAGCTCTCAAGGAAACTCAGTTTTCACACTCTCTGCTTAGTGCCCTTTGAGTGCATTATCTAGGAATGAACCTGGTAGAGCATCCCACACAAACCAATGCTCCACATGCGGGTTTCACATGCCACCAACTCCACATTCACAGGCAACTTCAGCGCCACAGCCGTTTTCAGATAGCCCTCAATGCAAAGGCTCTAGACGCAAATATTGGTGTGAGAGCTAAATCAATCAAGGAAACACTGCATGTTGGTGAAGGGCATATTGAAGAAGGATCAGCCGAGTGGTTCTTGTGGGAGAACAACTCCATTTGGCTCACTAACTTCACACACCATCAGGCTTCAAAGCAGCTCTCAAGGAAACTCAGTTTTCACACTCTATGCTTAGTGCCCTTTGAGTGCCTAGGTTTGAAATGAATCTTGGTGAGCATCCCACACAAACGAATGCTCCACATGCGGGTTTCACATGCCACCAACTCCACATTCTCAGGCAACTTCAGCGCCACAGCCATTTTCAGATAGCCCTCAATGCAAAGGCTCTAGACGCAAATATTGGTGTGAGAGCTAATTCAATGAAGGAAACACTGCATGTTGGTGAAGGGCATATTGAAGAAGGATCAGCCGAGTGGTTCTTGTGGGAGAACAACTCCATTTGGCTCACTAACTTCACACACCATCAGGCTTCCAAGCAGCTCTCAAGGAAACTCAGTTTTCACACTCTATGATTAGTGCCCTTTGAGTGCCTAGGACTGAAATGAAGCTTGGTGAGCATCCCACACAAACGAATGCTCCACATGCGGGTTTCACATGCCACCAACTCCACATTCTCAGGCAACTTCAGTGCCACAGCCGTTTTCAGATAGCCCTCAATGCAAAGGATCTAGACGCAAATATTGGTGTGAGAGCTAATTCAATCAAGGAAACACTGCATGTTGGTGAAGGGCATATTGAAGAAGGATCAGCCGAGTGGTTCTTGTGGGAGAACAACTCTATTTGGCTCACTAACTTCACACACCATCAAGCTTCCAAGCAGCGCTCAAGGAAACTCAGTTTTCACACTCTATGCTTAGTGCCCTTTGAGTGCATTATCTAGGAATGAATCTAGTAGAGCATCCCACACAAACGAATGCTCCACATGCGGGTTTCACATGCCACCAACTCCACATTCTCAGGCAACTTCAGCGCCACAGCCGTTTTCAGATAGCCCTCAATGCAAAGGCTCTAGACGCAAATATTGGTGTGAGAGCTAAATCAATCAAGGAAACACTGCATGTTGGTGAAGGGCATATTGAAGAAGGATCAGCCGAGTGGTTCTTGTGGGAGAACAACTCCATTTGGCTCACTAACTTCACACACCATCAGGCTTCCAAGCAGCTCTCAAGGAAACTCAGTTTTCACACTCTATGATTAGTGCCCTTTGAGTGCCTAGGACTGAAATGAAGCTTGGTGAGCATCCCACACAAACGAATGCTCCACATGCGGGTTTCACATGCCACCAACTCCACATTCTCAGGCAACTTCAGCGCCACAGGCGTTTTCAGATAGCCCTCAATGCAAAGGCTCTAGACGCAAATATTGGTGTGAGAGCTAAATCAATCAAGGAAACACTGCATGTTGGTGAAGGGCATATTGAAGAAGGATCAGCCGAGTGGTTCTTGTGGGAGAACAACTCCATTTGGCTCACTAACTTCACACACCATCAGGCTTCCAAGCAGCTCTCAAGGAAACTCAGTTTTCACACTCTATGATTAGTGCCCTTTGAGTGCCTAGGACTGAAATGAAGCTTGGTGAGCATCCCACACAAACGAATGCTCCACATGCGGGTTTCACATGCCACCAACTCCACATTCTCAGGCAACTTCAGTGCCACAGCCGTTTTCAGATAGCCCTCAATGCAAAGGATCTAGACGCAAATATTGGTGTGAGAGCTAATTCAATCAAGGAAACACTGCATGTTGGTGAAGGGCATATTGAAGAAGGATCAGCCGAGTGGTTCTTGTGGGAGAACAACTCTATTTGGCTCACTAACTTCACACACCATCAAGCTTCCAAGCAGCGCTCAAGGAAACTCAGTTTTCACACTCTATGCTTAGTGCCCTTTGAGTGCATTATCTAGGAATGAATCTAGTAGAGCATCCCACACAAACGAATGCTCCACATGCGGGTTTCACATGCCACCAACTCCACATTCTCAGGCAACTTCAGCGCCACAGCCGTTTTCAGATAGCCCTCAATGCAAAGGCTCTAGACGCAAATATTGGTGTGAGAGCTAAATCAATCAAGGAAACACTGCATGTTGGTGAAGGGCATATTGAAGAAGGATCAGCCGAGTGGTTCTTGTGGGAGAACAACTCCATTTGGCTCACTAACTTCACACACCATCAGGCTTCCAAGCAGCTCTCAAGGAAACTCAGTTTTCACACTCTATGCTTAGTGCCCTTTGAGTGCCTAGGTTTGAAATGAATCTTGGTGAGCATCCCACACAAACGAATGCTCCACATGCGGGTTTCACATGCAACCAACTCCACATTCTCAGGCAACTTCAGCGCCACAGCCATTTTCAGATAGCCCTCAATGCAAAGGCTATAGACGCAAATATTGGTGTGAGAGCTAATTCAATCAAGGAAACACTGCATGTTGGTGAAGGGCATATTGAAGAAGGATCAGCCGAGTGGTTCTTGTGGGAGAACAACTCCATTTGGCTCACTAACTTCACACACCATCAGGCTTCCAAGCAGCTCTCAAGGAAACTCAGTTTTCACACTCTATGCTTAGTGCCCTTTCACTGCATTATCTAGGAATGAACCTGGTAGAGCATCCCACACAAACGAATGCTCCACATGCGGGTTTCACATGCCACCAACTCCACATTCACAGGCAACTTCAGCGCCACAGGTGTTTTCAGATAGCCCTCAATGCAAAGGCTCTAGACGCAAATATTGGTGTGAGAGCTAGTTCAATCAAGGAAACACTGCATGTTGGTGAAGGGCATATTGAAGAAGGATCAACAAAGTGGTCCTTGTGCGAGAACAACTCTATTTGGCTCACTAACTTCACACACCATCAGGCTTCCAAGCAGCTCTCAAGGAAACTCAGTTTTCACACTCTATGCTTAGTGCCCTTTGAGTGCATTATCTAGGAATGAATCTAGTAGAGCATCCCACACAAACGAATGCTCCACATGCGGGTTTCACATGCCACCAACTCCACATTCACAGGCAACTTCAGCGCCACAGCCGCTTTCAGATAGCCCTCAATGCAAAGGCTCTAGACGCAAATATTGGTGTGAGAGCTAATTCAATCAAGGAAACACTGCATGTTGGTGAAGGGCATATTGAAGAAGGATCAGCCGAGTGGTTCTTGTGGGAGAACAACTCCATTTGGCTCACTAACTTCACACACCATCAGGCTTCCAAGCAGCTCTCAAGGAAACTCAGTTTTCACACTCTATGCTTAGTGCCCTTTGAGTGCATTATCTAGGAATGAACCTGGTAGAGCATCCCACACAAACGAATGCTCCACATGCGGGTTTCACATGCCACCAACTCCACATTCACAGGCAACTTCAGCGCCACAGCCGTTTTCAGATAGCCCTCAATGCAAAGGCTCTAGACGCAAATATTGGTGTGAGAGCTAATTCAATCAAGGAAACACTGCATGTTGGTGAAGGGCATATTGAAGAAGGATCAGCCGAGTGGTTCTTGTGGGAGAACAACTCCATTTGGCTCACTAACTTCACACACCATCAGGCTTCCAAGCAGCTCTCAAGGAAACTCAGTTTTCACACTCTATGCTTAGTGCCCTTTGAGTGCCTAGGACTGAAATGAATCTTGGTGAGCATCCCACACAAACGAATGCTTCACATGCGGGTTCCACATGCCACCAACTCCACATTCACAGGCAACTTCAGCGCCACAGCCATTTTCAGATAGCCCTCAATGCAAAGGCTCTAGACGCAAATATTGGTGTGAGAGCTAATTCAATCAAGGAAACACTGCATGTTGGAGAAGGGCATATTGAAGAAGGATCAGCCGAGTGGTTCTTGTGGGAGAACAACTCCATTTGGCTCACTAACTTCACACACCATCAGGCTTCCAAGCAGCTCTCAAGGAAACTCAGTTTTCACACTCTATGCTTAGTGCCCTTTGAGTGCCTAGGACTGAAATGAAGCTTGGTGAGCATCCCACACAAACGAATGCTCCACATGCGGGTTTCACATGCCACCAACTCCACATTCACAGGCAACTTCAGCGCCACAGCCGTTTTCAGATAGCCCTCAATGCAAAGGCTCTAGACGCAAATATTGGTGTGAGAGCTAATTCAATCAAGGAAACACTGCATGTTGGTGAAGGGCATATTGAAGAAGGATCAGCCGAGTGATTCTTGTGGGAGAACAACTCCATTTGGCTCACTAACTTCACACACCATCAGGCTTCCAAGCAGCTCTCAAGGAAACTTAGTTTTCACACTCTATGCTTAGTGCCCTTTGAGTGCATTATCTAGGAATGAACCTGGTAGAGCATCCCACACAAACGAATGCTCCACATGCGGGTTTCACATGCCACCAACTCCACATTCACAGGCAACTTCAGCGCCACAGCCACTTTCAGATAGCCCTCAATGTAAAGGCTCTAGACGCAAATATTGGTGTGAGAGCTAATTCATTCAAGGAAACACTGCATGTTGGTGAAGGGCATATTGAAGAAGGATCAGCCGAGTGGTTCTTATGGGAGAACAACTCCATTTGGCTCACTAACTTCACACACCATCAGGCTTCCAAGCAGCTCTCAAGGAAACTCAGTTTTCACACTCTCTGCTTAGTGCCCTTTGAGTGCATTATCTAGGAATGAACCTGGTAGAGCAACCCACACAAACGAATACTCCACATGCGGGTTCCACATGCCACCAACTCCACATTCACAGGCAACTTCAGCGCCACAGCCGTTTTCAGATAGCCCTCAATGCAAAGGCTCTAGACGCAAATATTGGTGTGAGAGCTAATTCAATCAAGGAAACACTGCAGGTTGGTGAAGGGCATATTGAAGAAGGATCAGCCGAGTGGTTCTTGTGGGAGAACAACTCCATTTGGCTCACTAAATTCACACACCATCAGGCTTCCAAGCAGCTCTCAAGGAAACTCAGTTTTCACACTCTATGCTTAGTGCCCTTTGAGTGCATTATCTAGGAATGAACCTGGTAGAGCATCCCACACAAACGAATGCTCCACATGCGGGTTTCACATGCCACCAACTCCACATTCACAGGCAACTTCAGCGCCACAGCCGTTTTCAGATAGCCCTCAATGCAAAGGCTCTAGACGCAAATATTGGTGTGAGAGCTAATTCAATCAAGGAAACACTGCATGTTGGTGAAGGGCATATTGAAGAAGGATCAGCCGAGTGGTTCTTGTGGGAGAACAACTCCATTTGGCTCACTAACTTCACACACCATCAGGCTTCCAAGCAGCTCTCAAGGAAACTCAGTTTTCACACTCTATGCTTAGTGCCCTTTGAGTGCATTATCTAGGAATGAACCTGGTAGAGCATCCCACACAAACGAATGCTCCACATGCGGGTTTCACATGCCACCAACTCCACATTCACAGGCAACTTCAGCGCCACAGCCGTTTTCAGATAGCCCTCAATGCAAAGGCTCTAGACGCAAATATTGGTGTGAGAGCTAATTCAATCAAGGAAACACTGCGTGTTGGTTAAGGGCATATTGAAGAAGGATCAGCCGAGTGGTTCTTGTGGGAGAACAACTCCATTTGGCTCACTAACTTCACACACCATCAGGCTTCCAAGCAGCTCTCAAGGAAACTCAGTTTTCACACTCTATGCTTAGTGCCCTTTGAGTGCATTATCTAGGAATGAACCTGGTAGAGCATCCCACACAAATGAATGCTCCACATGCGGGTTTCACATGCCACCAACTCCACATTCACAGGCAACTTCAGCGCCACAGCCGCTTTCAGATAGCCCTCAATGCAAAGGCTCTAGACGCAAATATTGGTGTGAGAGCTAATTCATTCAAGGAAACACTGCATGTTGGTGAAGGGCATATTGAAGAAGGATCAGCCGAGTGGTTCTTATGGGAGAACAACTCCATTTGGCTCACTAACTTCACACACCATCAGGCTTCCAAGCAGCTCTCAAGGAAACTCAGTTTTCACACTCTCTGCTTAGTGCCCTTTGAGTGCATTATCTAGGAATGAACCTGGTAGAGCAACCCACACAAACGAATACTCCACATGCGGGTTCCACATGCCACCAACTCCACATTCACAGCAACTTCAGCGCCACAGCCGTTTTCAGATAGCCCTCAATGCAAAGGCTCTAGACGCAAATATTGGTGTGAGAGCTAATTCAATCAAGGAAACACTGCAGGTTGGTGAAGGGCATATTGAAGAAGGATCAGCCGAGTGGTTCTTGTGGGAGAACAACTCCATTTGGCTCACTAAATTCACACACCATCAGGCTTCCAAGCAGCTCTCAAGGAAACTCAGTTTTCACACTCTATGCTTAGTGCCCTTTGAGTGCATTATCTAGGAATGAACCTGGTAGAGCATCCCACACAAACGAATGCTCCACATGCGGGTTTCACATGCCACCAACTCCACATTCACAGGCAACTTCAGCGCCACAGCAGTTTTCAGATAGCCCTCAATGCAAAGGCTCTAGACGCAAATATTGGTGTGAGAGCTAATTCAATCAAGGAAACACTGCATGTTGGTGAAGGGCATATTGAAGAAGGATCAGCCGAGTGGTTCTTGTGGGAGAACAACTCCATTTGGCTCACTAACTTCACACACCATCAGGCTTCCAAGCAGCTCTCAAGGAAACTCAGTTTTCACACTCTATGCTTAGTGCCCTTTGAGTGCATTATCTAGGAATGAACCTGGTAGAGCATCCCACACAAACGAATGCTCCACATGCGGGTTTCACATGCCACCAACTCCACATTCACAGGCAACTTCAGCGCCACAGCCGTTTTCAGATAGCCCTCAATGCAAAGGCTCTAGACGCAAATATTGGTGTGAGAGCTAATTCAATCAAGGAAACACTGCGTGTTGGTTAAGGGCATATTGAAGAAGGATCAGCCGAGTGTTTCTTGTGGGAGAACAACTCCATTTGGCTCACTAACTTCACACACCATCAGGCTTCCAAGCAGCTCTCAAGGAAACTCAGTTTTCACACTCTATGCTTAGTGCCCTTTGAGTGCATTATCTAGGAATGAACCTGGTAGAGCATCCCACACAAATGAATGCTCCACATGCGGGTTTCACATGCCACCAACTCCACATTCACAGGCAACTTCAGCGCCACAGCCGCTTTCAGATAGCCCTCAATGCAAAGGCTCTAGACGCAAATATTGGTGTGAGAGCTAATTCAATCAAGGAAACACTGCATGTTGGTGAAGGGCATATTGAAGAAGGATCAGCCGAGTGGTTCTTGTGGGAGAACAACTCCATTTGGCTCACTAACTTCACACACCATCAGGCTTCCAAGCAGCTCTCAAGGAAACTCAGTTTTCACACTCTATGCTTAGTGCCCTTTGAGTGCCTAGGACTGAAATGAAGCTTGGTGAGCATCCCACACAAACGAATGCTCCACATGCGGGTTTCACATGCCACCAACTCCACATTCACAGGCAACTTCAGCGCCACAGCCGCTTTCAGATAGCCCTCAATGCAAAGGCTCTAGACGCAAATATTGGTGTGAGAGCTAATTCAATCAAGGAAACACTGCATGTTGGTGAAGGGCATATTGAAGAAGGATCAGCCGAGTGTTTCTTGTGGGAGAACAACTCCATTTGGCTCACTAACTTCACACACCATCAGGCTTCCAAGCAGCTCTCAAGGAAACTCAGTTTTCACACTTTATGCTTAGTGCCCTTTGAGTGCATTATCTAGGAATGAACCTGGTAGAGCATCCCACACAAACGAATGCTCCACATGCGGGTTTCACATGCCACCAACTCCACATTCACAGGCAATTTCAGCGCCACAGCCGTTTTCAGATAGCCCTCAATGCAAAGGCTCTAGACGCAAATATTGGTGTGAGAGCTAATTCAATCAAGGAAACACTGAATATTGGTGAAGGGCATATTGAAGAAGGATCAGCCGAGTGGTTCTTGTGGGAGAACAACTCCATTTGGCTCACTAGCTTCACACACCATCAGGCTTCCAAGCAGCTCTCAAGGAAACTCAGTTTTCACACTCTATGCTTAGTGCACTTTGAGTGCATTATCTAGGAATGAACCTGGTAGAGCATCCCACACAAACGAATGCTCCACATGCGGGTTTCACATGCCACCAACTCCACATTCTCAGGCAACTTCAGTGCCACAGCCATTTTCAGATAGCCCTCAATGCAAAGCCTGTAGATGTAAATATTGGTGTGAGAGCTAATTCAATCAAGGAAACACTGCATGTTGGTGAAGGGCATATTGAGGAAGGATCAGCCGAGTGGTCTTTGTGGGAGAACAACTCCATTTGGCTCACTAACTTCACACACCATCAGACTTCCAAGCAGCTCTCAAGGAAACTCAGTTTTCACACTCTATGCTTAGTGCCCTTTGAGTGCCTAGGACTGAAATGAATCTTGGTGAGCATCCCACACAAACGAATGCTCCACATGCGGGTTCCACATGCCACCAACTCCACATTCACAGGCAACTTCAGCGCCACAGCCATTTTCAGATAGCCCTCAATGCACAGGCTCTAGATGCAAATATTGGTGTGAGAGCTAATTCAATCAAGGAAACACTGCATGTTGGTGAAGGGCATATTGAAGAAGGATCAGCCGAGTGGTTCTTGTGGGAGAACAACTCCATTTGGCTCACTAACTTCACACACCATCAGGCTTCCAAGCAGCTCTCAAGGAAACTCAGTTTTCACACTCTATGCTTAGTGCCCTTTGAGTGCATTATCTAGGAATGAATCTAGTAGAGCATCCCACACAAACGAATGCTCCACATGCGGGTTTCACATGCCACCAACTCCACGTTCACAGGCAACTTCAGCGCCACAGCCGTTTTCAGATAGCCCTCAATGCAAAGGCTCTAGACGCAAATATTGGTGTGAGAGCTAATTCAATCAAGGAAACACTGCATGTTGGTGAAGGGCATATTGAAGAAGGATCAGCCGAGTGGTTCTTGTGGGAGAACAACTCCATTTGGCTCGCTAATTTCACACACCATCAGGCTTCCAAGCAGCTCTCAAGGAAACTCAGTTTTCACACTCTATGCTTAGTGCCCTTTGAGTGCCTTGGATTTAAATGAAGCTTGGTGAGCATCCCACACAAACGAATGCTCCACATGCGGGTTTCACATGCCATCAACTCCACATTCTCAGGCAACTTCAGTGCCACAGCCATTTTCAGATAGCCCTCAATGCAAAGCCTCTAGATGTAAATATTGGTGTGAGAGCTAATTCAATCAAGGAAACACTGCATGTTGGTGAAGGGCATATTGAAGAAGAATCAGCCAAGTGGTCCTTATGGGAGAACAACTCCATTTGGCTCACTAACTTCACACACCATCAGGCTTCCAAGCAGCTCTCAAGGAAACTCAGTTTTCACACTCTATGCTTAGTGCACTTTGAGTGCATTATCTAGGAATGAACCTGGTAGAGCATCCCACACAAACGAATGCTCCACATGCGGGTTTCACATGCCACCAACTCCACATTCACAGGCAACTTCAGCGCCACAGCCGCTTTCAGATAGCCCTCAATGCAAAGGCTCTAGACGCAAATATTGGTGTGAGAGCTAATTCAATCAAGGAAACACTGCATGTTGGTGAAGGGCATATTGAAGAAGGATCAGCCGAGTGGTTCTTGTGGGAGAACAACTCCATTTGGCTCACTAACTTCACACACCATCAGGCTTCCAAGCAGCTCTCAAGGAAACTCAGTTTTCACACTCTATGCTTAGTGCCATTTGTGTGCTATGGATTTAAATGAACCTTGGTGAGCATCCCACACAAACGAATGCTCCACATGCGGGTTTCACATGCCACCAACTCCACATTCACAAGCAACTTCAGCGCCACAGCCGTTTTCAGATAGCCCTCAATGCAAAGGCTCTAGACGCAAATATTGGTGTGAGAGCTAATTCAATCAAGGAAACACTGCATGTTGGTGAAGGGCATATTGAAGAAGGATCAGCCGAGTGGTTCTTGCCGGAGAACAACTCCATTTGGCTCACTAAATTCACACACCATCAGCCTTCCAGGCAGCTCTCAAGGAAACTCAGTTTTCACACTCTATGCTTAGTGCCCTTTGTGTGCCTTGGATTTAAATGAAGCTTGGTGAGCATCCCACACAAACGAATGCTCCACATGCGGGTTTCACATGCCACCAACTCCACATTCTCAGGCAACTTCAGTGCCACAGCCATTTTCAGATAGCCCTCAATGCAAAGCCTCTAGATGTAAATATTGGTGTGAGAGCTAATTCAATCAAGGAAACACTGCATGTTGGTGAAGGGCATATTGAAGAAGAATCAGCCGAGTGGTCCTTGTGGGAGAACAACTCAATTTGGCTCACTAACTTCACACACCATCAGACTTCCAAGCAGCTCTCAAGGAAACTCAGTTTTCACACTCTATGCTTAGTGCCCTTTGAGTGCCTAGGACTGAAATGAAGCTTGGTGAGCATCCCACACAAACGAATGCTCCACATGCGGGTTTCACATGCCACCAACTCCACATTCACAGGCAACTTCAGCGCCACAGCCGTTTTCAGATAGCCCTCAATGCAAAGGTTCTAGACGCAAATATTGGTGTGAGAGCTAATTCAATCAAGGAAACACTGCATGTTGGTGAAGGGCATATTGAAGAAGGATCAGCCGAGTGGTTCTTGTGGGAGAACAACTCCATTTGGCTCACTAACTTCACACACCATCAGGCTTCCAAGCAGCTCTCAAGGAAACTCAGTTTTCACACTCTATGCTTAGTGCCCTTTGTGTGCCTTGGATTTAAATGAACCTTGGTGAGCATCCCACACAAACGAATGCTCCACATGCGGGTTTCACATGCCACCAACTCCACATTCACAAGCAACTTCAGCGCCACAGCCGTTTTCAGATAGCCCTCAATGCAAAGGCTCTAGACGCAAATATTGGTGTGAGAGCTAATTCAATCAAGGAAACACTGCATGTTGGTGAAGGGCATATTGAAGAAGGATCAGCCGAGTGGTTCTTGTGGGAGAACAACTCCATTTGGCTCACTAACTTCACACACCATCAGCCTTCCAGGCAGCTCTCAAGGAAACTCAGTTTTCACACTCTATGCTTAGTGCCCTTTGTGTGCCTTGGATTTAAATGAAGCTTGGTGAGCATCCCACACAAACGAATGCTCCACATGCGGGTTTCACATGCCACCAACTCCACATTCTCAGGCAACTTCAGTGCCACAGCCATTTTCAGATAGCCCTCAATGCAAAGCCTCTAGATGTAAATATTGGTGTGAGAGCTAATTCAATCAAGGAAACACTGCATGTTGGTGAAGGGCATATTGAAGAAGGATCAGCCGAGTGGTCCTTGTGGGAGAACAACTCCATTTGGCTCACTAACTTCACACACCATCAGGCTTCCAAGCAGCTCTCAAGGAAACTCAGTTTTCACACTCTATGCTTAGTGCCCTTTGAGTGCCTAGGACTGAAATGAAGCTTGGTGAGCATCCCACACAAACGAATGCTCCACATGCGGGTTTCACATGCCACCAACTCCACATTCACAGGCAACTTCAGCGCCACAGCCGTTTTCAGATAGCCCTCAATGCAAAGGTTCTAGACGCAAATATTGGTGTGAGAGCTAATTCAATCAAGGAAACACTGCATGTTGGTGAAGGGCATATTGAAGAAGGATCAGCCGAGTGGTTCTTGTGGGAGAACAACTCCATTTGGCTCACTAACTTCACACACCATCAGGCTTCCAAGCAGCTCTCAAGGAAACTCAGTTTTCACACTCTATGCTTAGTGCCCTTTGAGTGCATTATCTAGGAATGAACCTGGTAGAGCATCCCACACAAACGAATGCTCCACATGCGGGTTTCACATGCCACCAACTCCACATTCACAGGCAACTTCAGCGCCAAAGCCGCTTTCAGATAGCCCTCAATGCAAAGGCTCTAGACGCAAATATTGGTGTGAGAGCTAATTCAATCAAGGAAACACTGCATGTTGGTGAAGGGCATATTGAAGAAGGATCAGCCGAGTGGTTCTTGTGGGAGAACAACTCCATTTGGCTCACTAACTTCACACACCATCAGCCTTCCAGGCAGCTCTCAAGGAAACTCAGTTTTCACACTCTATGCTTAGTGCCCTTTGTGTGCCTTGGATTTAAATGAAGCTTGGTGAGCATCCCACACAAACGAATGCTCCACATGCGGGTTTCACATGCCACCAACTCCACATTCTCAGGCAACTTCAGTGCCACAGCCATTTTCAGATAGCCCTCAATGCAAAGCCTCTAGATGTAAATATTGGTGTGAGAGCTAATTCAATCAAGGAAACACTGCATGTTGGTGAAGGGCATATTGAAGAAGAATCAGCCGAGTGGTCCTTGTGGGAGAACAACTCAATTTGGCTCACTAACTTCACACACCATCAGACTTTCAAGCAGCTCTCAAGGAAACTCAGTTTTCACACTCTATGCTTAGTGCCCTTTGAGTGCCTAGGACTGAAATGAAGCTTGGTGAGCATCCCACACAAACGAATGCTCCACATGCGGGTTTCACATGCCACCAACTCCACATTCACAGGCAACTTCAGCGCCACAGCCGTTTTCAGATAGCCCTCAATGCAAAGGTTCTAGACGCAAATATTGGTGTGAGAGCTAATTCAATCAAGGAAACACTGCATGTTGGTGAAGGGCATATTGAAGAAGGATCAGCCGAGTGGTTCTTGTGGGAGAACAACTCCATTTGGCTCACTAACTTCACACACCATCAGGCTTCCAAGCAGCTCTCAAGGAAACTCAGTTTTCACACTCTATGCTTAGTGCCCTTTGAGTGCATTATCTAGGAATGAACCTGGTAGAGCATCCCACACAAACGAATGCTCCACATGCGGGTTTCACATGCCACCAACTCCACATTCACAGACAACTTCAGCGCCACAGGCGTTTTCAGATAGCCCTCAATGCAAAGGCTCTAGACGCAAATATTGGTGTGAGAGCTAATTCAATCAAGGAAACACTGCATGTTGGTGAAGGGCATATTGAAGAAGGATCAGCCGAGTGGTTCTTGTGGGAGAACAACTCCATTTGGCTCACTAAATTCACACACCATCAGGTTTCCAAGCAGCTCTCAAGGAACTCAGTTTTCACACTCTATGCTTAGTGCCCTTTGAGTGAATTATCTAGGAATGAACCTGGTAGAGCATCCCACACAAACGAATGCTCCACATGCGGGTTTCACATGCCACCAACTCCACATTCACAGGCAACCTTCAGCGCCACAGCTGTTTTCAGATAGCCCTCAATGCAAAGGCTCTAGACGCACATATTGGTGTGAGAGCTAATCAATCAAGGAAACACTGCGTGTTGGTGAAGGGCATATTGAAGAAGGATCAGCCGAGTGTTTCTTGTGGGAGAACAACTCCATTTGCTCACTAACTTCACACACCATCAGGCTTCCAAGCAGCTCTCAAGGAAACTCAGTTTTCACACTCTATGCTTAGTGCCCTTTGAGTGCATTATCTAGGAATGAATCTTGGTGAGCATCCCACACAAACGAATGCTCCACATGCGGGGTTTCACATGCCACCAACTCCACATTCACAGGCAACTTCAGCGCCACAGCCGTTTTCTGATAGCCCTCAATGCAAAGGCCTCTAGACGCAAATATTGGTGTGAGAGCTAATTCAATCAAGGAAACACTGCATGTTGGTGAAGGGCATATTGAAGAAGGATCAGCCGATTGGTTCTTGTGGGAGAACAACTCCATTTGGCTCACTAACTTCACACACCATCAGGCTTCCAAGCAGCTCTCAAGGAAACTCAGTTTTCACACTCTATGCTTAGTGCCCTTTGTGTGCCTTGGATTTAAATGAATCTTGGTGAGCATCCCACACAAACGAATGCTCCACATGCGGGTTTCACATGCCACCAACTCCACATGCACAGGCAACTTCAGCACCACAGCCGTTTCAGATAGCCCTCAATGCAAAGGTTCTAGACGCAAATATTGGTGTGAGAGCTAATTCAATCAAGGAAACACTGCATGTTGGTGAAGGGCATATTGAAGAAGAATCAGCCGAGTGGTCCTTGTGGGAGAACAACTCCATTTGGCTCACTAACTTCACACACCATCAGACTTCCAAGCAGCTCTCAAGGAAAACTCAGTTTTCACACTCTATGCTTAGTGCCCCTATGAGTGCATTATCTAGGAATGAACCTGGTAGAGCATCCCACACAAACGAATGCTCCACATGCGGGTTTCACATGCCACCAACTCCACATTCACAGGCAACTTCAGCGCCACAGCCGTTTTCAGATAGCCCTCAATGCAAAGGCTCTAGACGCAAATATTGGTGTGAGAGCTAATTCAATCAAGGAAACACTGCATGTTGGTGAAGGGCATATTGAAGAAGGATCAGCCGAGTGGTTCTTGTGGGAGAACAACTCCATTTGGCTCACTAACTTCACACACCATCAGGCTTCCAAGCAGCTCTCAAGGAAACTCAGTTTTCACACTCTATGCTTAGTGCCCTTTGAGTGCATTATCTAGGAATGAACCTGGTAGAGCATCCCACACAAACGAATGCTCCACATGCGGGTTTCACATGCCACCAACTCCACATTCACAGGCAACTTCAGCGCCAAAGCCGCTTTCAGATAGCCCTCAATGCAAAGGCTCTAGACGCAAATATTGGTGTGAGAGCTAATTCAATCAAGGAAACAACTGCATGTTGGTGAAGGGCATATTGAAGAAGGATCAGCCGAGTGGTTCTTGTGGGAGAACAACTCCATTTGGCTCACTAACTTCACACACCATCAGCCTTCCAGGCAGCTCTCAAGGAAACTCAGTTTTCACACTCTATGCTTAGTGCCCTTTGTGTGCCTTGGATTTAAATGAAGCTTGGTGAGCATCCCACACAAACGAATGCTCCACATGCGGGTTTCACATGCCACCAACTCCACATTCTCAGGCAACTTCAGTGCCACAGCCATTTTCAGATAGCCCTCAATGCAAAGCCTCTAGATGTAAATATTGGTGTGAGAGCTAATTCAATCAAGGAAACACTGCATGTTGGTGAAGGGCATATTGAAGAAGAATCAGCCGAGTGGTCCTTGTGGGAGAACAACTCAATTTGGCTCACTAACTTCACACACCATCAGACTTTCAAGCAGCTCTCAAGGAAACTCAGTTTTCACACTCTATGCTTAGTGCCCTTTGAGTGCCTAGGACTGAAATGAAGCTTGGTGAGCATCCCACACAAACGAATGCTCCACATGCGGGTTTCACATGCCACCAACTCCACATTCACAGGCAACTTCAGCGCCACAGCCGTTTTCAGATAGCCCTCAATGCAAAGGTTCTAGACGCAAATATTGGTGTGAGAGCTAATTCAATCAAGGAAACACTGCATGTTGGTGAAGGGCATATTGAAGAAGGATCAGCCGAGTGGTTCTTGTGGGAGAACAACTCCATTTGGCTCACTAACTTCACACACCATCAGGCTTCCAAGCAGCTCTCAAGGAAACTCAGTTTTCACACTCTATGCTTAGTGCCCTTTGAGTGCATTATCTAGGAATGAACCTGGTAGAGCATCCCACACAAACGAATGCTCCACATGCGGGTTTCACATGCCACCAACTCCACATTCACAGGCAACTTCAGCGCCACAGCCGTTTTCAGATAGCCCTCAATGCAAAGGCTCTAGACGCAAATATTGGTGTGAGAGCTAATTCAATCAAGGAAACACTGCATGTTGGTGAAGGGCATATTGAAGAAGGATCAGCCGAGTGGTTCTTGTGGGAGAACAACTCCATTTGGCTCACTAAATTCACACACCATCAGGTTTCCAAGCAGCTCTCAAGGAAACTCAGTTTTCACACTCTATGCTTAGTGCCCTTTGAGTGAATTATCTAGGAATGAACCTGGTAGAGCATCCCACACAAACGAATGCTCCACATGCGGGTTTCACATGCCACCAACTCCACATTCACAGGCAACTTCAGCGCCACAGCTGTTTTCAGATAGCCCTCAATGCAAAGGCTCTAGACGCACATATTGGTGTGAGAGCTAATTCAATCAAGGAAACACTGCGTGTTGGTGAAGGGCATATTGAAGAAGGATCAGCCGAGTGTTTCTTGTGGGAGAACAACTCCATTTGGCTCACTAACTTCACACACCATCAGGCTTCCAAGCAGCTCTCAAGGAAACTCAGTTTTCACACTCTATGCTTAGTGCCCTTTGAGTGCATTATCTAGGAATGAATCTTGGTGAGCATCCCACACAAACGAATGCTCCACATGCGGGTTTCACATGCCACCAACTCCACATTCACAGGCAACTTCAGCGCCACAGCCGTTTTCTGATAGCCCTCAATGCAAAGGCTCTAGACGCAAATATTGGTGTGAGAGCTAATTCAATCAAGGAAACACTGCATGTTGGTGAAGGGCATATTGAAGAAGGATCAGCCGATTGGTTCTTGTGGGAGAACAACTCCATTTGGCTCACTAACTTCACACACCATCAGGCTTCCAAGCAGCTCTCAAGGAAACTCAGTTTTCACACTCTATGCTTAGTGCCCTTTGTGTGCCTTGGATTTAAATGAATCTTGGTGAGCATCCCACACAAACGAATGCTCCACATGCGGGTTTCACATGCCACCAACTCCACATGCACAGGCAACTTCAGCACCACAGCCGTTTTCAGATAGCCCTCAATGCAAAGGTTCTAGACGCAAATATTGGTGTGAGAGCTAATTCAATCAAGGAAACACTGCATGTTGGTGAAGGGCATATTGAAGAAGAATCAGCCGAGTGGTCCTTGTGGGAGAACAACTCCATTTGGCTCACTAACTTCACACACCATCAGACTTCCAAGCAGCTCTCAAGGAAACTCAGTTTTCACACTCTATGCTTAGTGCCCTATGAGTGCATTATCTAGGAATGAACCTGGTAGAGCATCCCACACAAACGAATGCTCCACATGCGGGTTTCACATGCCACCAACTCCACATTCACAGGCAACTTCAGCGCCACAGCCGTTTTCAGATAGCCCTCAATGCAAAGGTTCTAGACGCAAATATTGGTGTGAGAGCTAATTCAATCAAGGAAACACTGCATGTTGGTGAAGGGCATATTGAAGAAGGATCAGCCGAGTGGTTCTTGTGGGAGAACAACTCCATTTGGCTCACTAACTTCACACACCATCAGGCTTCCAAGCAGCTCTCAAGGAAACTCAGTTTTCACACTCTATGCTTAGTGCCCTTTGAGTGCATTATCTAGGAATGAACCTGGTAGAGCATCCCACACAAACGAATGCTCCACATGCGGGTTTCACATGCCACCAACTCCACATTCACAGACAACTTCAGCGCCACAGGCGTTTTCAGATAGCCCTCAATGCAAAGGCTCTAGATGCAAATATTGGTGTGAGAGCTAATTCAATCAAGGAAACACTGCATGTTGGTGAAGGGCATATTGAAGAAGGATCAGCCGAGTGGTTCTTGTGGGAGAACAACTCCATTTGGCTAACTAAATTCACACACCATCAGGTTTCCAAGCAGCTCTCAAGGAAACTCAGTTTTCACACTCTATGCTTAGTGCCCTTTGAGTGAATTATCTAGGAATGAACCTGGTAGAGCATCCCACACAAACGAATGCTCCACATGCGGGTTTCACATGCCACCAACTCCACATTCACAGGCAACTTCAGCGCCACAGCCGTTTTCAGATAGCCCTCAATGCAAAGGCTCTAGACGCAAATATTGGTGTGAGAGCTAATTCAATCAAGGAAACACTGCGTGTTGGTGAAGGGCATATTGAAGAAGGATCAGCCGAGTGTTTCTTGTGGGAGAACAACTCCATTTGGCTCACTAACTTCACACACCATCAGGCTTCCAAGCAGCTCTCAAGGAAACTCAGTTTTCACACTCTATGCTTAGTGCCCTTTGAGTGCCTTGGATTTAAATGAATCTTGGTGAGCATCCCACACAAACGAATGCTCCACATGCGGGTTTCACATGCCACCAACTCCACATGCACAGGCAACTTCAGCACCACAGCCGTTTTCAGATAGCCCTCAATGCAAAGGTTCTAGACGCAAATATTCGTGTGAGAGCTAATTCAATCAAGGAAACACTGCATGTTGGTGAAGGGCATATTGAAGAAGAATCAGCCGAGTGGTCCTTGTGGGAGAACAACTCCATTTGGCTCACTAACTTCACACACCATCAGACTTCCAAGCAGCTCTCAAGGAAACTCAGTTTTCACACTCTATGCTTAGTGCCCTATGAGTGCATTATCTAGGAATGAACCTGGTAGAGCATCCCACACAAACGAATGCTCCACATGCGGGTTTCACATGCCACCAACTCCACATTCACAGGCAACTTCAGCGCCACAGCTGTTTTCAGATAGCCCTCAATGCAAAGGCTCTAGACGCACATATTGGTGTGAGAGCTAATTCAATCAAGGAAACACTGCGTGTTGGTGAAGGGCATATTGAAGAAGGATCAGCCGAGTGTTTCTTGTGGGAGAACAACTCCATTTGGCTCACTAACTTCACACACCATCAGGCTTCCAAGCAGCTCTCAAGGAAACTCAGTTTTCACACTCTATGCTTAGTGCCCTTTGAGTGCATTATCTAGGAATGAATCTTGGTGAGCATCCCACACAAACGAATGCTCCACATGCGGGTTTCACATGCCACCAACTCCACATTCACAGGCAACTTCAGCGCCACAGCCGTTTTCTGATAGCCCTCAATGCAAAGGCTCTAGACGCAAATATTGGTGTGAGAGCTAATTCAATCAAGGAAACACTGCATGTTGGTGAAGGGCATATTGAAGAAGGATCAGCCGATTGGTTCTTGTGGGAGAACAACTCCATTTGGCTCACTAACTTCACACACCATCAGGCTTTAAGCAGCTCTCAAGGAAACTCAGTTTTCACACTCTATGATTAGTGCCCTTTGTGTGCCTTGGATTTAAATGAATCTTGGTGAGCATCCCACACAAACGAATGCTCCACATGCGGGTTTCACATGCCAACAACTCCACATGCACAGGCAACTTCAGCACCACAGCCGCTTTCAGATAGCCCTCAATGCAAAGGTTCTAGACGCAAATATTGGTGTGAGAGCTAATTCAATCAAGGAAACACTGCATGTTGGTGAAGGGCATATTGAAGAAGAATCAGCCGAGTGGTCCTTGTGGGAGAACAACTCCATTTGGCTCACTAACTTCACACACCATCAGACTTCCAAGCAGCTCTCAAGGAAACTCAGTTTTCACACTCTATGCTTAGTGCCCTATGAGTGCATTATCTAGGAATGAACCTGGTAGAGCATCCCACACAAACGAATGCTCCACATGCGGGTTTCACATGCCACCAACTCCACATTCACAGGCAACTTCAGCGCCACAGCCATTTTCAGATAGCCCTCAATGCAAAGGTTCTAGACGCAAATATTGGTGTGAGAGCTAATTCAATCAAGGAAACACTGCATGTTGGTGAAGGGCATATTGAAGAAGGATCAGCCGAGTGGTTCTTGTGGGAGAACAACTCCATTTGGCTCACTAACTTCACACACCATCAGGCTTCCAAGCAGCTCTCAAGGAAACTCAGTTTTCACACTCTATGCTTAGTGCCCTTTGAGTGCATTATCTAGGAATGAACCTGGTAGAGCATCCCACACAAACGAATGCTCCACATGCGGGTTTCACATGCCACCAACTCCACATTCACAGACAACTTCAGCGCCACAGGCGTTTTCAGATAGCCCTCAATGCAATGGCTCTAGATGCAAATATTGGTGTGAGAGCTAATTCAATCAAGGAAACACTGCATGTTGGTGAAGGGCATATTGAAGAAGGATCAGCCGAGTGGTTCTTGTGGGAGAACAACTCCATTTGGCTAACTAAATTCACACACCATCAGGTTTCCAAGCAGCTCTCAAGGAAACTCAGTTTTCACACTCTATGCTTAGTGCCCTTTGAGTGAATTATCTAGGAATGAACCTGGTAGAGCATCCCACACAAACGAATGCTCCACATGCGGGTTTCACATGCCACCAACTCCACATTCACAGGCAACTTCAGCGCCACAGCCGTTTTCAGATAGCCCTCAATGCAAAGGCTCTAGACGCAAATATTGGTGTGAGAGCTAATTCAATCAAGGAAACACTGCGTGTTGGTGAAGGGCATATTGAAGAAGGATCAGCCGAGTGTTTCTTGTGGGAGAACAACTCCATTTGGCTCACTAACTTCACACACCATCAGGCTTCCAAGCAGCTCTCAAGGAAACTCAGTTTTCACACTCTATGCTTAGTGCCCTTTGAGTGCCTTGGATTTAAATGAATCTTGGTGAGCATCCCACACAAACGAATGCTCCACATGCGGGTTTCACATGCCACCAACTCCACATGCACAGGCAACTTCAGCACCACAGCCGTTTTCAGATAGCCCTCAATGCAAAGGTTCTAGACGCAAATATTCGTGTGAGAGCTAATTCAATCAAGGAAACACTGCATGTTGGTGAAGGGCATATTGAAGAAGAATCAGCCGAGTGGTCCTTGTGGGAGAACAACTCCATTTGGCTCACTAACTTCACACACCATCAGACTTCCAAGCAGCTCTCAAGGAAACTCAGTTTTCACACTCTATGCTTAGTGCCCTATGAGTGCATTATCTAGGAATGAACCTGGTAGAGCATCCCACACAAACGAATGCTCCACATGCGGGTTTCACATGCCACCAACTCCACATTCACAGGCAACTTCAGCGCCACAGCCGTTTTCAGATAGCCCTCAATGCAAAGGTTCTAGACGCAAATATTGGTGTGAGAGCTAATTCAATCAAGGAAACACTGCATGTTGGTGAAGGGCATATTGAAGAAGGATCAGCCGAGTGGTTCTTGTGGGAGAACAACTCCATTTGGCTCACTAACTTCACACACCATCAGGCTTCCAAGCAGCTCTCAAGGAAACTCAGTTTTCACACTCTATGCTTAGTGCCCTTTGAGTGCATTATCTAGGAATGAACCTGGTAGAGCATCCCACACAAACGAATGCTCCACATGCGGGTTTCACATGCCACCAACTCCACATTCACAGACAACTTCAGCGCCACAGGCGTTTTCAGATAGCCCTCAATGCAAAGGCTCTAGATGCAAATATTGGTGTGAGAGCTAATTCAATCAAGGAAACACTGCATGTTCGTGAAGGGCATATTGAAGAAGGATCAGCCGAGTGGTTCTTGTGGGAGAACAACTCCATTTGGCTCACTAAATTCACACACCATCAGGTTTCCAAGCAGCTCTCAAGGAAACTCAGTTTTCACACTCTATGCTTAGTGCCCTTTGAGTGAATTATCTAGGAATGAACCTGGTAGAGCATCCCACACAAACGAATGCTCCACATGCGGGTTTCACATGCCACCAACTCCACATTCACAGGCAACTTCAGCGCCACAGCCGTTTTCAGATAGCCCTCAATGCAAAGGCTCTAGACGCAAATATTGGTGTGAGAGCTAATTCAATCAAGGAAACACTGCGTGTTGGTGAAGGGCATATTGAAGAAGGATCAGGCGAGTGTTTCTTGTGGGAGAACAACTCCATTTGGCTCACTAACTTCACACACCATCAGGCTTCCAAGCAGCTCTCAAGGAAACTCAGTTTTCACACTCTATGCTTAGTGCCCTTTGAGTGCATTATCTAGGAATGAATCTAGTAGAGCATCCCACACAAACGAATGCTCCACATGCGGGTTTCACATGCCACCAACTCCACATTCACAGGCAACTTCAGCGCCACAGCCGTTTTCAGATAGCCCTCAATGCAAAGGCTCTAGACGCAAATATTGGTGTGAGAGCTAATTCAATCAAGGAAACACTGCATGTTGGTGAAGGGCATATTGAAGAAGGATCAGCCGAGTGGTTCTTGTGGGAGAACAACTCCATTTGGCTCACTAAATTCACACACCATCAGGCTTCCAAACAGCTCTCAAGGAAACTCAGTTTTCACACTCTATGCTTAGTGCCCTTTGAGTGCATTATCTAGGAATGAACCTGGTAGAGCATCCCACACAAACGAATGCTCCACATGCGGGTTTCACATGCCACCAACTCCACATTCACAGGCAACTTCAGCGCCACAGGCGTTTTCAGATAGCCCTCAATGCAAAGGCTCTAGATGCAAATATTGGTGTGAGAGCTAATTCAATCAAGGAAACACTGCATGTTGGTGAAGGGCATATTGAAGAAGGATCAGCCGAGTGGTTCTTGTGGGAGAACAACTCCATTTGGCTCACTAACTTCACACACCATCAGGTTTCCAAGCAGCTCTCAAGGAAACTCAGTTTTCACACTCTATGCTTAGTGCCCTTTGAGTGAATTATCTAGGAATGAACCTGGTAGAGCATCCCACACAAACGAATGCTCCACATGCGGATTTCACATGCCACCAACTCCACATTCACAGGCAACTTCAGCGCCACAGCCGTTTTCAGATAGCCCTCAATGCAAAGGCTCTAGACGCAAATATTGGTGTGAGAGCTAATTCAATCAAGGAAACACTGCGTGTTGGTGAAGGGCATATTGAAGAAGGATCAGCCGAGTGTTTCTTGTGGGAGAACAACTCCATTTGGCTCACTAACTTCACACACCATCAGGCTTCCAAGCAGCTCTCAAGGAAACTCAGTTTTCACACTCTATGCTTAGTGCCCTTTGAGTGCATTATCTAGGAATGAACCTGGTAGAGCATCCCACACAAACGAATGCTCCACATGCGGGTTTCACATGCCACCAACTCCACATTCACAGGCAACTTCAGCGCCACAGCCGTTTTCAGATAGCCCTCAATGCAAAGGTTCTAGACGCAAATATTGGTGTGAGAGCTAATTCAATCAAGGAAACACTGCATGTTGGTGAAGGGCATATTGAAGAAGGATCAGCCGAGTGGTTCTTGTGGGAGAACAACTCCATTTGGCTCACTAACTTCACACACCATCAGGCTTCCAAGCAGCTCTCAAGGAAACTCAGTTTTCACACTCTATGCTTAGTGCCCTTTGAGTGCATTATCTAGGAATGAACCTGGTAGAGCATCCCACACAAACGAATGCTCCACATGCGGGTTTCACATGCCACCAACTCCACATTCACAGACAACTTCAGCGCCACAGGCGTTTTCAGATAGCCCTCAATGCAAAGGCTCTAGATGCAAATATTGGTGTGAGAGCTAATTCAATCAAGGAAACACTGCATGTTCGTGAAGGGCATATTGAAGAAGGATCAGCCGAGTGGTTCTTGTGGGAGAACAACTCCATTTGGCTCACTAAATTCACACACCATCAGGTTTCCAAGCAGCTCTCAAGGAAACTCAGTTTTCACACTCTATGCTTAGTGCCCTTTGAGTGAATTATCTAGGAATGAACCTGGTAGAGCATCCCACACAAACGAATGCTCCACATGCGGGTTTCACATGCCACCAACTCCACATTCACAGGCAACTTCAGCGCCACAGCCGTTTTCAGATAGCCCTCAATGCAAAGGCTCTAGACGCAAATATTGGTGTGAGAGCTAATTCAATCAAGGAAACACTGCGTGTTGGTGAAGGGCATATTGAAGAAGGATCAGGCGAGTGTTTCTTGTGGGAGAACAACTCCATTTGGCTCACTAACTTCACACACCATCAGGCTTCCAAGCAGCTCTCAAGGAAACTCAGTTTTCACACTCTATGCTTAGTGCCCTTTGAGTGCATTATCTAGGAATGAATCTAGTAGAGCATCCCACACAAACGAATGCTCCACATGCGGGTTTCACATGCCACCAACTCCACATTCACAGGCAACTTCAGCGCCACAGCCGTTTTCAGATAGCCCTCAATGCAAAGGCTCTAGACGCAAATATTGGTGTGAGAGCTAATTCAATCAAGGAAACACTGCATGTTGGTGAAGGGCATATTGAAGAAGGATCAGCCGAGTGGTTCTTGTGGGAGAACAACTCCATTTGGCTCACTAACTTCACACACCATCAGGCTTCCAAACAGCTCTCAAGGAAACTCAGTTTTCACACTCTATGCTTAGTGCCCTTTGAGTGCATTATCTAGGAATGAACCTGGTAGAGCATCCCACACAAACGAATGCTCCACATGCGGGTTTCACATGCCACCAACTCCACATTCACAGGCAACTTCAGCGCCACAGGCGTTTTCAGATAGCCCTCAATGCAAAGGCTCTAGATGCAAATATTGGTGTGAGAGCTAATTCAATCAAGGAAACACTGCATGTTGGTGAAGGGCATATTGAAGAAGGATCAGCCGAGTGGTTCTTGTGGGAGAACAACTCCATTTGGCTCACTAACTTCACACACCATCAGGTTTCCAAGCAGCTCTCAAGGAAACTCAGTTTTCACACTCTATGCTTAGTGCCCTTTGAGTGAATTATCTAGGAATGAACCTGGTAGAGCATCCCACACAAACGAATGCTCCACATGCGGATTTCACATGCCACCAACTCCACATTCACAGGCAACTTCAGCGCCACAGCCGTTTTCAGATAGCCCTCAATGCAAAGGCTCTAGACGCAAATATTGGTGTGAGAGCTAATTCAATCAAGGAAACACTGCGTGTTGGTGAAGGGCATATTGAAGAAGGATCAGCCGAGTGTTTCTTGTGGGAGAACAACTCCATTTGGCTCACTAACTTCACACACCATCAGGCTTCCAAGCAGCTCTCAAGGAAACTCAGTTTTCACACTCTATGCTTAGTGCCCTTTGAGTGCATTATCTAGGAATGAACCTGGTAGAGCATCCCACACAAACGAATGCTCCACATGCGGGTTTCACATGCCACCAACTCCACATTCACAGGCAACTTCAGCGCCACAGCCGTTTTCAGATAGCCCTCAATGCAAAGGTTCTAGACGCAAATATTGGTGTGAGAGCTAATTCAATCAAGGAAACACTGCATGTTGGTGAAGGGCATATTGAAGAAGGATCAGCCGAGTGGTTCTTGTGGGAGAACAACTCCATTTGGCTCACTAACTTCACACACCATCAGGCTTCCAAGCAGCTCTCAAGGAAACTCAGTTTTCACACTCTATGCTTAGTGCCCTTTGAGTGCATTATCTAGGAATGAACCTGGTAGAGCATCCCACACAAACGAATGCTCCACATGCGGGTTTCACATGCCACCAACTCCACATTCACAGACAACTTCAGCGCCACAGGCGTTTTCAGATAGCCCTCAATGCAAAGGCTCTAGATGCAAATATTGGTGTGAGAGCTAATTCAATCAAGGAAACACTGCATGTTCGTGAAGGGCATATTGAAGAAGGATCAGCCGAGTGGTTCTTGTGGGAGAACAACTCCATTTGGCTCACTAAATTCACACACCATCAGGTTTCCAAGCAGCTCTCAAGGAAACTCAGTTTTCACACTCTATGCTTAGTGCCCTTTGAGTGAATTATCTAGGAATGAACCTGGTAGAGCATCCCACACAAACGAATGCTCCACATGCGGGTTTCACATGCCACCAACTCCACATTCACAGGCAACTTCAGCGCCACAGCCGTTTTCAGATAGCCCTCAATGCAAAGGCTCTAGACGCAAATATTGGTGTGAGAGCTAATTCAATCAAGGAAACACTGCGTGTTGGTGAAGGGCATATTGAAGAAGGATCAGCCGAGTGTTTCTTGTGGGAGAACAACTCCATTTGGCTCACTAACTTCACACACCATCAGGCTTCCAAGCAGCTCTCAAGGAAACTCAGTTTTCACACTCTATGCTTAGTGCCCTTTGAGTGCATTATCTAGGAATGAATCTAGTAGAGCATCCCACACAAACGAATGCTCCACATGCGGGTTTCACATGCCACCAACTCCACATTCACAGGCAACTTCAGCGCCACAGCCGTTTTCAGATAGCCCTCAATGCAAAGGCTCTAGACGCAAATATTGGTGTGAGAGCTAATTCAATCAAGGAAACACTGCATGTTGGTGAAGGGCATATTGAAGAAGGATCAGCCGAGTGGTTCTTGTGGGAGAACAACTCCATTTGGCTCACTAACTTCACACACCATCAGGCTTCCAAACAGCTCTCAAGGAAACTCAGTTTTCACACTCTATGCTTAGTGCCCTTTGAGTGCATTATCTAGGAATGAACCTGGTAGAGCATCCCACACAAACGAATGCTCCACATGCGGGTTTCACATGCCACCAACTCCACATTCACAGGCAACTTCAGCGCCACAGGCGTTTTCAGATAGCCCTCAATGCAAAGGCTCTAGATGCAAATATTGGTGTGAGAGCTAATTCAATCAAGGAAACACTGCATGTTCGTGAAGGGCATATTGAAGAAGGATCAGCCGAGTGGTTCTTGTGGGAGAACAACTCCATTTGGCTCACTAAATTCACACACCATCAGGTTTCCAAGCAGCTCTCAAGGAAACTCAGTTTTCACACTCTATGCTTAGTGCCCTTTGAGTGAATTATCTAGGAATGAACCTGGTAGAGCATCCCACACAAACGAATGCTCCACATGCGGGTTTCACATGCCACCAACTCCACATTCACAGGCAACTTCAGCGCCACAGCCGTTTTCAGATAGCCCTCAATGCAAAGGCTCTAGACGCAAATATTGGTGTGAGAGCTAATTCAATCAAGGAAACACTGCGTGTTGGTGAAGGGCATATTGAAGAAGGATCAGCCGAGTGTTTCTTGTGGGAGAACAACTCCATTTGGCTCACTAACTTCACACACCATCAGGCTTCCAAGCAGCTCTCAAGGAAACTCAGTTTTCACACTCTATGCTTAGTGCCCTTTGAGTGCATTATCTAGGAATGAATCTAGTAGAGCATCCCACACAAACGAATGCTCCACATGCGGGTTTCACATGCCACCAACTCCACATTCACAGGCAACTTCAGCGCCACAGCCGTTTTCAGATAGCCCTCAATTCAAAGGCTCTAGACGCAAATATTGGTGTGAGAGCTAATTCAATCAAGGAAACACTGCATGTTGGTGAAGGGCATATTGAAGAAGGGTCAGCCGATTGGTTCTTGTGGGAGAACAACTCCATTTGGCTCACTAACTTCACACACCATCAGGCTTCCAAGCAGCTCTCAAGGAAACTCAGTTTTCACACTCTATGATTAGTGCCCTTTGTGTGTCTTGGATTTAAATGAATCTTGGTGAGCATCCCACAGAAACGAATGCTCCACATGCGGGTTTCACATGCCACCAACTCCACATGCACAGGCAACTTCAGCACCACAGCCGTTTTCAGATAGCCCTCAATGCAAAGGCTCTAGACGCAAATATTCGTTTGAGAGCTAATTCAATCAAGGAAACACTGCATGTTGGTGAAGGGCATATTGAAGAAGGATCAGCCGAGTGGTTCTTGTGGGAGAACAACTCCATTTGGCTCACTAACTTCACACACCATCAGGCTTCCAAGCAGCTCTCAAGGAAACTCAGTTTTCACACTCTATGCTTAGTGCCCTTTGAATGCATTATCTAGGAATGAACCTGGTAGAGCATCCCACACAAAAGAATGCTCCACATGCGGGTTTCACATGCCACCAACTCCACATTCTCAGGCAAATTCAGCGCCACAGCCGTTTTCAGATAGCCCTCAATGCAAAGGCTCTAGATGCAAATATTGGTGTGAGAGCTAATTCAATCAAGGAAACACTGCATGTTGGTGAAGGGCATATTGAAGAAGGATCAGCCGAGTGGTTCTTGTGGGAGAACAACTCCATTTGGCTCACTAAATTCACACACCATCAGGTTTCCAAGCAGCTCTCAAGGAAACTCAGTTTTCACACTCTATGCTTAGTGCCCTTTGAGTGAATTATCTAGGAATGAACCTGGTAGAGCATCCCACACAAACGAATGCTCCACATGCGGGTTTCACAAGCCACCAACTCCACATTCTCAGGCAACTTCAGCGCCACAGCCGTTTTCAGATAGCCCTCAATGCAAAGGCTCTAGACGCAAATATTGGTGTGAGAGCTAATTCAATCAAGGAAACACTGCGTGTTGGTGAAGGGCATATTTAAGAAGGATCAGCCGAGTGGTTCT